>NC_056434.1:38412238-38469332 GCF_018296145.1 Oncorhynchus tshawytscha | reverse complement strand
TTTGTCATGCCCTGGCCATAGAGAGGTTTTTATTCTCTATTCTGGTTAGGCCCGGGTGTGACTAGGGTGGGCATTCTAGTTTCTTTATTTCTATGTTTTCTGTTTCTATGTTTTGGCCGGATATGGTTCTCAATCAGGAATGGATTTCTATCGTTGTCTCTGATTGGGAATCATACTTAGGCAGCCTGTTTTTCCACCTTAGTGGTGGGCAGTTGACTTTGTTAGTGGCCTGTATAGCCCTAGTAAGCGTCACGGTCGGGTTTATTTTTTTCTCCTCTCTTGTTTTTGTTGGTGACATTTCTAGATAAAGGAAAATGTACGCCCACCACGCTGCACCTTGGTCCAGTCATTTCCCTGATGATGTTTGTGACACATTTGTTGTTAACCAACTCATTTAGGAAGCCCCCTAGTTCAGGTTAAGTTTTTAAAATAAGTTTGTTCAGTCCTTGAAGGTGAGTTGAAGTAACTTGCAGCAGCTGCTTTGGGTCTGTTGCCTCGATAGATTTCAGAGACCACGTTCTAAGAAGGGAGCCCTGTTGAAATGACTTGTCAGTCTGTTGTACTATAAGTGCAGGGAAGACATATTGACTCAGCCATTGCTGAGCGCTGCGCTGCAGTCAGCGCTTGCTGACTGGCTTCTAGACAGAGTGAGTCTTAATGCTAATTCGAATGAGAAGTCAGAATCTTTCTGGCTGGCGCATAAAGACAAATAGTAGGAGCCCAAAAATCATGAATCATATATTTTCTTTCCGCAGCTGTCATTAGGAGAGATATCTCTATAAGAGTTTCATTATTTTATCACTCACTGCCCTCAGCATGCAGTCGATTGGCTGCCTACTAAAGTGACAAATTGTGTTTGTTTAACAGTATCATCTCAATAAAAAGTATTCTGTTTTATGGGTAAAGTATTTTGCATTTAATAAGGGAATTTGGAACTAGCTGTGTGTTTTGCAAACTGCACATATTTAGAAATGTTAGCTGACGTGGACAATTAAGACAATGAAGCAGCTGGCATTGCCGGGATACAGGCATCCACAAACCATTGTCCTCATGATCATATATATGTATATATTGTATATGCTTGTATATATCCAGAAAGCATGCATGTACGCACACATATATGCAAGGATGAAAGCATGCGCTCACCCATTTTTACATAAATATTAATGGATTAATTTTGATTGGTTGTTCATGAGTGTCAGACAAAGTGGTTCTGAAATTCAACTGAGTTAGGAATGTGAAAGAGCTTTCTGTGTGCTGAATAGCCGATAAGCATTTGGAATAGTGATGATGTAGACTGTCACTGCTTCTCACAGAGGTCTTACAGTCCTACAGCTAGCCGCAGCAGCTAGCCAACATAATGTCATTTCAATTTGCCCCCTAGAATCAGGACTTTGAGTACATCAGCACTTCTGCTGTGCCTCTAGCCTACCTACACTGGAGACCTAGTAGGAAGGAAGGCAAGCATGCAAAGACAGCACATCCAAGATGGAAGGAGGACAGAGAATATGTATCTTAGGATGAGTGTTTAATGATGCCACACTTCAAATTTAGTGAACAGTGTAAACTGTTTTCTGTATGTGTCTTGTTAAACTCTTTTACGCAAATATAATTCCACCGGCTTTTCTGCAACATGAATGAAACCTTCATAAGGATGAATTTCTTTTGTAAGACACAAATGAATAAAAGGAACGCAAGTCACTCAACCCTTTAGTGTTGTTTACAAGTACTTTGGGACGTCTTTATTTGCATTATCACCACTTATTTTATGACAAGACAGGGCAATCTTGGTTCATTGTGTTACTTTTGTTGACCATTTAAATTATATTTTTTCTCACTGGAAGTGTTATTGCTACTTAGACCCTGTGACTTGGTATTGATATTATCCTCCGTTCAAAGTTCAAGAGTGTGAATGAGTGGAGCTGCTGTAGGACTGTATTTTACTCCCTATATTTTTCAGGGAAAGTAAAAAATGGTAACACATTCTTTGAAGGGTACCTTCACAAACATTTATGTCATAATTTCAGTAAAAGTGATTATTCAAAGTGAAACATTTGACAGTTATAATGCAATTATCCTGTCTATCTGTGGTGGTGGAATGATATGTTGTGCACAGAATTAGAACCTTCCCATCTTTATTATGTCTAGAGATGCAAGCTCTTGAGAGCAACATAGCTCGCTACATTCCTAATGACAAAGGTTAACATAGGGAGGAGACAGCTCAATGGACTGGTTATCAGTACAGTAATTGGGGCTGCCAAACGACAGTGGAGAGCCAAATGTCAGAGACATGGTAGTGGTAAAACTGGAATTGGAGCTGCTCTGGTAGCGGCAGTAGGTTAAAGAGGATTATGAAAGATTATCAGACACTGAGTTTCACCTAGCGGAGAGAGAGAACAAGAAAAGGAGAGAGAGGGGTAGAGAGAGAGAGCAGGGATTAACCAGCGTTTCCTTAATCTTAATCTCCGCAGAAAAAGGGTACCTTGGGAATTTCATAAACAGGCCTTTCACATAGTACATAGATACTATATTGGATGTGTTACAGACGGATAAGAGCAGAGGCAGGCAAGCTAATGTTCTCAATTCTGAATTCATACAGTACTCTTCACTGTGTCTTTAATACAGGCATTGTGCTCTTGTCATACAATGCATGTCTGAAGCTCACATTTTTCTGCTGCAAAGAGTTAAATTATAAGACAGTTCCCTTGGTATGGTATTCAAGATTTTGTCTTACTGTACATTTCTACCTTTAGTAGAAGACAATACATAAAGGGTACATTTGATGCAGTTCAATAATCGGTCTATGGCTCCTGTTGTTCCCTTTCAACTGGAATGGCCTGAAGAGTTCCTCTGCCTTGTTTTGTATATTTGTATCTTGCTCATTATTTATACAACGTTCATGGAAACACAGAATTCAATGGCTTTGCAAATCAAACTATTTTGTTCCCAACATCTCAACTTTTTCACCATCTTCTTCTTTTCTCTTCCTGGGACCTATACTACTGTTGCATTTCCAGGAAAGTGTCACGACTTCCACCGAGGTCGGTCCCTCTCCTTGTTCGGGCGGCGTTTGGTGGTCGACGTCACCGGTCTTCTAACCATCGCCGATCCACCTTTCATTTTCCATTTGTTTTGTCTTGTTTTCCCACACACCTGGTTTGCATTCCCTCATTACTCGTCTTGTATTTAACCCTCTGTTTACCCCCATGTCTGTGTGTGGAATTGTTTTTGTAAATGTATGTGTACTCCAGGCTGGTTTGCGACGGGTTATTGTAATCCATGTGTGTTTAGTTTTCTGAGTACCGTGTTTTGTTCGCCTCAATAAAGGGCTCCGTTTGCTACCCATTTCTTCTCTCCTGCGCCTGACTTCCCAGCAGCCAGTTACGCACTCCTTTACAGAAAGCCACAGTGTCACGCCCTGATCTGTTTTACCTGTCCTTGTGCTTGCCTCCACCCCCTCCAGGTTTTGTCCACTTATCCCCTGGGTATTTATACCTGTGTTTTCTGTCTTTCTGTGCCAGTTTGTCATGTTTGTCAAGCTTACCAGCGTTTGTCCTGTCAGCTCCTGTCTTTTCCCACACAGTCTGCACTTGTGTCTAACCTTGATACCTGATAGTACGAACTGGCCATGACTGACCCAGCAGACTTGGACCAGCTCCGCAACGCCATCTCCTCCCAAGGAGCCCCTATTTGTAAGCACGAGGAGTTGCTTCACGGTCTGATGGAAGGGTCCCAGGCCGTGGCCGAACGTCACGACCTAGCCCTGGACGCACTGTGGGTGTCACACCCTGATTTGTTTCACCTGTCCTTGTGCTTGTCTCGACCCCCTCCAGGTGTCAGCCATTATCCCCTGGGTACTTATACCTGTGTTTTCTGTCTGTCTATGCCAGTTCATCTTGTTTGTCAAGCTTACCAGCGTTTGTCCTGTTAGCTCCCATCTTTTCCCAGACCCTCTTTTTCTCATCCTCCTGGTTTTTGACCCTTGCCTGTACTAATCTTGTACCCACTGTCTGACCACTCTGCCTGAGCCTGCCTGCCATCCTGTACTTTTGCTCCTACTCTGGATTATCTACCCCTGCCTGCCTTCTGTCGTTTGCCTGCCCCTGTTGTTACAATAAACATTGTTACTACACTTGGTTCTTCCCTTGATAGCTGATACACAGGGCACTATGGTCCTCATTGAGTCAGTAATACAGTACCTGCGTTGTCAATCAGCACAAAAGAGAGGTTAGAATGTGAACATTACCATGTAACCAGGTAGTCAAGAAATGTGACCATCATCAAAACATGGTTTTCACACACATGATGGCATTATCAGGAGCTGTCAGCCTCACTCACTCAATTATAGTGTGTGTGTTGGTATATGCTGTTATCAATCATTATACAATGTGTGGGTATAATTCTGGTAGCTGTTTTACAGTTTTGTTATTAAATTTTTTATTAAGAAATTATCGTATTTAATTATTTCATATTTAACATGTGATACACTGCCTTCCAAAAGTATTCATCCCCCTTGGCGTTTTTCCTATATTGTTGCATTACAACCTGTAATTTAAATAGATTTTTATTTGGTTTTCATGTAATGGACATACACAAAATAGTCCAAATTGGTGAAGTGAAATATAAAACACTACTTGTTTCAAATATTTCAAAACAGAAAAGTGGTGCGTGCATATGTATTCACCCCCAATTAGTTAAATAAAGTCCACCTGTGTGCAATCTAAGTGTCACATGATATGTCACATGATCTCAGTATATATACACCTGTTCTGAAAGGCCAGAGAGTCTGCAAACCCACTAAACTAAGGGCACCACCAAGAAAGCGACACCATGAAGACCAAGGAGTTCTCCAAACAGGCCAGGGACGAAGTTTTGGAGATGTACAGATCAGGGTTGGGTTATAAAATAATATCAGAAACTTTGAACATCCCACGGAGCACCGTTAAATCCATTATTGAAAAATGGAAAGAACATTGCACCACAACAAACCTACCAAGGGAGGGCCGCCCACCAAAACTCACGGACCAGGCAAGAAGGGCATAAATCAGAGAGGCAACAAAGAGACCAAAGATAACTCTGACGGAGCTGAAAAGCTCCAGAGTGGAGATTGGAGTATCTGTCCATAAGACCACTTTAAGCCATACACTCCACAGAGCTGGGTTTTATGGAAGAGTGGCCAGAAAAAAGCCATTGTTTCTAGAAACAAATAAGCAAACATGTTTGGTTTTCACCAAAAGGCATGTGGGAGACTCCCCAAACATATGGAAGAAGTTACTCTGGTCAGATGAGACTAAAATGTAGCTTTTTGGCCATCAAGGAAAATGCTACGTCCGGTGCAAACCCAACACCTCTCATCACCCCGAGAATATCATCCCCACAGTGAAGCATGGTGGTGGCAGCATCATGCTGTTGGGATGTTTTTCATCGGCAGGGACTGGGAAACTGGTCAGAATTGAAGGAATGATAGATGGAGCTACATACAGGGAAATGTGTTTCATTCTTCCAGACATTTGAGACTGGGGTGGAGGTTCACCTTCCAGCAGGACAATTACCCTAAGCATACTGCTAAAGCAACACTCAAATGGTTTAAGGGGAAACATTTAAATGTCAAGAAATGGCCTAGTCAAAGCCCAGACATCAATCAAATTGAGAATTTTTGGTATGACTTAAAGATTGAGGTATACCAGTGGAACCCATCCAACTTGAAGGAGCTGGAGCAGTTATGCCTTGAATAATGGGCAAAAATCCAAGTGGCTAGATCTGCCAAGCTTATAGAGAAATACCCCAAGAGACTTGCAGCTGTAATTACTGCAAAAGGTGACTCTACAAAGTAAACTCAGAAAGAAAAGAAATGTCCTCTCACTGTCAACTGTGTATATTTTCAGCAGAAGTAACATGTGTAAATATTTGTCTGAACATAACAAGATTCAACAATTGAGACATAAACTGAACAAGTTCCACAGACATGTGACCAACATAAATTGAATAATGTGTCCCTGAACAAAGGCATGGTCAAAATCAAAAGTAACAGTCAGTATCTGGTGTGGTCACCAGCTACATTAAGTAGTGCAGTGCATCTCCTCCTCATGGACTGCACCAGATTTGCCAGTTCTTGCTGTGAGATGTTACCCAACTCTTCCACCAAGGCACCTGCAAGTTCCCAGACATTTCTGGGGGGAATGGCACTAGCCCTCACCCTCCGATCCAATAGGTCCCAGACGTGCCCAATGGGATTGAGATCCAAGCTCTTTGCTGGCCATGGCAGAACACTGGCATTCCTGTCTTGCAGGAAATCATGCACAAAATGAGCAGTATGGTTGGTGGCATTGTCATGCTGAAGGTTCATGTCAAGATGAGCCTGCAGGAAGGGTACCACATGAGGGAGGAGGATGTCTTCCCTATGACGCACAGCATTGAGATTGCCTGCAATGACAACAAGCTCAGTACGATGATGCTGTGATTTATTTTTTAAATGCCAAGGGGGTGAATATTTACCCAAGCCACTGTAAGTCCAGAGAGCAGGTCGAAGATAATTACATACACCTGTGAAAAAGGCCACTAGAGATCCTGTGATACCATAAAATCCTATCAAAATTCTGGTAGTCTATGGTAAACTTTGAAAGTTTCCAGTAAAATACCCTAGCTATCGTGTTGAAATGTCTATTTACTGTTCCATCTCACTGCACAATCCACTGTCTCATCAGCTCAACAGGCAATATATCTTTATCTCCACTGTAAAAAGGAATCTAAACATTGCTTTTAGCCTAGCATTTGGTTTTCAACAGCGATGCCTGTCTCAAAATCAAATCAAATCAAATGTATTTGTCACATACACATGGTTAGCAGATGTTAATGCGAGTGTAGCGAAATGCTTGTGCTTCTAGTTCCGATAATTCAGTAATAACCAACGAGTAATCTAACCTAACAATTCCAAAACTACTACCTTATACACACAAGTGTAAAGGGATAAAGAATATGTACATATATGTACATATAAAGAATATGTACATAAAGATATATGAATGAGTGATGGTATAGGTATAGAACGGCATAGGCAAGATGCAGTAGATGGTATCGAGTACAGTATATACATATGAGATGAGTAATGTAGGGTATGTAAACAAAGTGGCATAGTTTAAAGTGGCTAGTGATACATGTATTACATAAAGAGATGGTATAGAGTACAGTATATACATATACATATACATATGAGATGAGTAATGTAGGGTATGTAAACATTATATTAAGTAGCATTGTTTAAAGTGGCTAGTGATATATTTTACATCAATTTCACTCAATTCCCCTTAATAAAGTGGCTGGAGTTAAGTCAGTGTTTTGGCAGCAGCCACTCAATGTTAGTGGTGGCTGTTTAACAGTCTTGAGCCTTGAGGTAGAAGCTGTTTTTCAGTCTCTCGGTCCCTGCTTTGATGCACCTGTACTGACCTCGCCTTCTGGATGATAGCGGGGTGAACAGGCAGTGGCTCGGGTGGTTGTTGTCCTTGATGATCTTTATGGCCTTCCTGTGACATCGGGTGGTGTAGGTGTCCTGGAGGGCAGGTAGTTTGCCCCCGGTGATGCATTGTGCAGACCTCACTACCCTCTGGAGAGCTTTGCGGTTGTGGGCGGAGCAGTTGCCATACCAGGCGTGATACAGCCCGACGGGATGCTCTCAATTGTGCATCTGTAGAAGTTTGTGAGTGCTTTTGGTGACAAGCCGAATTTCTTCAGCCCCCTGAGGTTGAAGAGGCGCTGCTGCGCCTTCTTCACAACGCTTTCTGTGTGGTGTCGCTACCACTGTAGTGTCGTCCGCAAACTTGATGATTGAGTTGGAGGCGTGCATGGCCACGCAGTCGTGGGTGAACAGGGAGTACAGGAGAGGGCTCAGAACGCACCCTTGTGGAGCCCCAGTGTTGAGGATCAGCGGGGTGGAGATGATGTTACCTACCCTCACCACCTGGGGGCGGCCCGTCAGGAAGACCAGTACCCAGTTGCACAGGGCGGGGTCGAGACCCAGGGTCTCGAGCTTGATGACGAGTTTGGAGGGTACTATGGTGTTAAATGCTGAGCTGAAGTCGATGAACAGCATTCTCACATAGGTATTCCTCTTGTCCAGATGGGTTAGGGCAGTGTGCAGTGTGGCTGAGAATGCGTCGTCTGTGGACCTATTTGGCCGGTAAGCATATTGGAGTGGGTCTAGGGTGTCAGGTAGGGTGGAGGTTATATGGTCCTTGACTAGTCTCTCAAAGCACTTCATGATGACAGAAGTGAGTGCTACGGGGCGGTAGTCGTTTAGTTCAGTTACCTTAGCTTTCTTGGGAACAGGGACAATGGTGGCCCTCTTGAAGCATGTGGGAACAGCAGACTGGGATAAGGATTGATTGAATATGTCGATAAACACACCAGCCTGCTGGTCTGCGCATGCTCTGAGGACGTGGCTGGGGATGCCGTCTGGGCCTGCAGCCTTGCGAGGGTTAACACCTTTAAATGTTTTACTCACGTCGGCTGCAGTGAAGGAGAGTCCGCAGATTTTGGTTGCGGGCCGTGTCAGTGGCACTGTATTGTCCTCAAAGCGGGCAAAAAAGTTATTTAGTGTGCCTGGGAGCAAGACATCCTGGTCAGTGACGGGGCTGGTTTTCTTTTTGTAATCCATGATTGACTGTAGACCCTGCCACATACCTCTTGTGTCTGAGCCGTTGAATTGTGACTCTACTTTGTCTCTATACTGATGCTTAGCTTGTTTGATTGCCTTGCGGAGGGAGTAGCTACACTGTTTGTATTCGGTCATGTTTCCGGTCACCTTGCCCTGGTTAAAAGCAGTGCCATTCAGGGCCATCGGTGTGTCTGCTTGGGACGGAATATATACGGCTGTCATTATAATCGAAGAGAATTCCCTTGGTAGATAATGCGGTCGACATTTGATTGTGAGGAATTCTAAGTCAGGTGAACAGAAGGACTTGAGTTCCTGTATGTTGTTATGATCACACCACGTCTTGTTAACCATAAGGCATACGCCCCCGCCACTCTTCTTACCAGAAAGATGTTTGTTTCTGTCGGCGCAATGTGTGAAGAAACCTGCACCGATTCCGTTAGCGTCTCTCGAGTGAGCCATGTTTCCGTGAAGCAAAGAACGTTACAGTCCTTGATGTCTCTCTGGAATGCTACTCTTGCTCGGATTTCATCAACCTTGTTGTCAAGAGACTGGACATTGGCAGTAGTATGCTAGGGAGTAGTGCGCGATGTGCCCGTCCCCGGAGCCTGACCGCTTCGTTTGCCTCTTTTACGGCGTCGTTGTTTTGGGTCGCAGGCTGGGATCCATTCCGTTGTCCTGGGTGGAAGGCAGAACACAGGATCCGCTTCGCAAAAGTCATATTCCTGGTCGTACTGATGGTGAGTTGACGTTGCTCTTATATTCAGTAGTTCTTCCCGACTGTATGTAATGAAACCTAAGATTACCTGGGGTACCAATGTAAGAAATAACACATAAAAAAACAAAATACTGCATAGTTTCCTAGGAAGCGAGGCGGCCATCTCTGTCGGCACCGGAAGTACAGACCTTTGCAACATTGTTTCAATATTGAAATTCGATCTCCAATATACCATTGAGGATTAACATGTCAAGAGGGCACAGACAGCTTTCTCAGCCATTAAAAATCATGAATTTAAAAAATACTGCTAGTTTGCTGTCTTTCCAGCTTCAGTTTGAAGGGATTGTGTTAGTTGTGTGGTTCGCTAGCTCCTCTAAACAGTTTCCTGACGAAAGAGAATATTTTCTCTGTCAGGCGAAATTGCGCGTTATTAGCTCATTGTTATGGATGTATCCAAATAAATGTCACTAGAAAACAGCTTAAACAAATGCAGCTACTTTGCTATTATTCTGGCTGCACTGTTTGACTGTTAGCCGTCGTCGACCACCTAGCAAGCAAGGGCTAAGAAATTTGCCAGCCAGAGTGGCAACGGAACATTTAGAAGTGACGATTTCGAACAAAAAGTCTTCATGACTGGGTCGTGTCTCTGGCAACCTAATGACCAGCCGGCTTGGCTAGCAACCCTAGATTAGTGTCGGGACTTTTTCTTGTGGAAGGATGAAATAGTATGAATAAATTCATAATAATAACGTCTTTGAATATGTTGTGACCCCGTTGTATAAAACAAATAATGCTCGAGAAGCCGGTGTTTGGAGGATATATTCGCACGGTTTGTTGGCCCGAGACAAAAAAGACACCTGTGCCAATATATCCTCCAAACACGGGCTTCTCTAGCATTATCACTTAAACCCAACTTGCACACATCCTGTTCTTGTTGCTCGAGTGACTCACTCTCGTTACTACGACACTGAAACGCCTTAATGTCACCCCCACCCCCCCTTAACACACACCAAAAGGAATCAACTAGTCTGATACAATAATTAATATTTTCTTGTCAGAAGCTGCCAGCCAATTATTTTATATGTGGCATCAGTTTCAAGCCTAGTTCAGAGGAGTTTGCTTATGTGTGGGAGACAACTGCCATCTGTTTAAGAGGTTGACCATTGTGTACAGTGCCTTCAGACAGTATTCACACCCTTAGACTTTTTCCACATTTTGTTGTGTTATGGCCTGAATTGAAAATGGATTAAATTGAGATTTTGTATCACTGGCCTACACACAATACCCCCTAATGTCAAAGTGGAATTGTGTTTTTAAAATTGAAATAAGTATTCAACTGCTTTGTTATGGTAAGCCTAAATATGTTCAGGACAAAAAATGTGCTTAACAA
The DNA here is from genome assembly GCF_018296145.1 of Oncorhynchus tshawytscha. NCBI lineage: Eukaryota > Metazoa > Chordata > Actinopteri > Salmoniformes > Salmonidae > Oncorhynchus > Oncorhynchus tshawytscha. The sequence continues at coordinate 38,458,577 of NC_056434.1, read as the reverse complement.
GTCAAAGTAAGTTGCATGGACTCACTCTGTGTACAATAATGATTATTCACCTCATCTCTGTATTGCACACATACAATTTATATGTAAGGTCCCTCGGGTCGAGCAGTGAATTTCGAACACAGATTCTACCACAAAGACCAGGGAGGTTAACCAGTGGCTCACAAAGACCGACACCTTTTGGTAGATGGGTAAAAATAAATAAAGCGGACATTGAATATCCCTTCCAGCATGGTGAATTTTATGAATTACACTTTGGAGGGTGTATCAATACACCCAGTCACTACAAAGATACAGGCATCCTTCCTAACTCAGTTGCCGGATAGAAAGGAAAATACCCTGGGATTTCATCATTAGGCCAATAGTGACTTTAAAACAGTTACAGTGGGGAGAACAAGTATTTGATATACTGCCGATTTTTGCAGGTTTTCCTACTTACAATGTGATTTTCTGGATTTTTGTTTTAGATTCTGTCTCTCACAGTTGAAGTGTACCTATGATAAAATTTACAGACCTCTACATGCTTTGTAAGTAGGAAAACCTGCAAAATCGGCAGTGTATCAAACACTTGTTCTCCCCACTGTACATGGCACTCGGAGTGTGGTGTCAGGAAAGTAACCTCACACTCAACGTCAACAAAACAAAGGAGATGATCGTGGACATCAGGAAACAGCAGAGGGAGCATCCCCTTATCCACATCGACGGGACAGTGGTGGAGAAGGTGGATAGTTTTAAGTTCCTCGGCGTACATATCACAGACAAACTGAAATGGTCCACCCACACAGACAGCGTGGTGAAGAAGTCGCAACAACGCCTCTTCAACCTCAGGAGTCTGAAGAAATTTGGCTTGTCACCGAAAACCCTCACAAACCTTTACAGATGCACAGTCGAGAGCATCCTGTTGGGCTGTTTCACCGTCTGGTAGGCAACTGCTCCACCCACAACTGTAAGGGTCTCCAGAGGGTAGTGAAGTCTGCACAACGTATCACCAGGTGCAAACTACCTGCCCTCCAGGACACCAACACCACCCAATGTCACAGGAAGGCCAAAAAGATCATCAAAGACAACAACCACCCGAGCCACTGCCTGTTCACCCCGCTATCATCCAGAAGGCTAGGTCAGTACAAGTGCATCAAAGCTGGGATCGAGAGACTGATAAACAGCTTCAATCTCAAGGCCATCAGACTGTTAAACAGCCATCACTAACATTGAGCTCCTGCTGCATTCATACTGACTCAAATCTCTAGCCACTTCAATAATAAAAAGTTGGATGTAATAAATGTATCACTAGTTACTGTAAACAATGCCACTTTATATAATGTTTACATACCCTACATTACTCATATGTATATACTGTACCATCTACTGTATCTTGCCTATGCCATTCATCCATCGCTCATCCATATTTTATATGTACATATTCTTATTCATTCCTTTACACTTGTGTGTAAAAGGTAGTTGTGAAATTGTTAGATTACTTGTTAGATATTACTGCATGGTCAGAACTAGAAGCACAAGCATTTCGCTACCCTCGCATTAACATCTGCTAACCATGTGCATGTGACCAATACAATTTGATTTGATTTGAATGGCTGTGAAAGAAGAAAACTGAGGATGGATCAACAACATTTTAGCTACTCCACAACACTAACCTAAATGACAGAGTGAAAAGAAGAAGCCTGTACAGAATACAAATTTTCCAAAAGATGCATCCTGTTTGCAATAAAACAGAAGAGTGAAACTGCAAAACATTGGCAAAGAAATTAGTTTTATAATCTGAATACAAAGTGTTATGTTTGGGGAAAATCCAACACAACACAACGCTGAGTACAACTCTTAATATTTTCTAGCATGGGGGTGGCTACGTGTTATGGTATGGTTGTCATCGGCAATGACTACAGAATTGTTTTAGGATAAAAGTAAATGGAATAGAGCTAAGCACAGTCAAAATCCTAGTGGAAAGCCTGGTTCAGTCTGCTCCAGCAGACACTGGGAAACAAGTTCACCTTTCAGCAGGACAATAACCTAAAACACAAGCCCGTATTATACACTAGAGTTACCTACCAAGACGACGTTGAATGTTCCTGAGTGGCCTAGTTACAGTTTTGACTTAAATTGGCTTTAAAATCTATGGTAAGAAATTAAAATGGCTTTCTTGGAATGATCAACAACCAACTTGACAGAGCTTGAAGAATTTTAAAAACGACAATGTGCGAATATTTTACAACCCAGGTGTGCAAAGGTGATTCAAAAGTGTTAATTCAGGTGTGTGAATAGTTATGTAAATTTGGTATTTCTGTATTTAATTTTCAATACATTTGTAAAAATGTCTAAAACATATTTTCACTTTTTCATGATGGTGTACTGTGTACAGATGAGTCAGAAATAAATTGATTTAATCTATGTAGAATTCAAGCTGTAACACAACAAAATGTGGATTAAGTCAAGGGGTATGAATACTTTCTGAAGGCACTGTATATACAGGTAGGTAGAAACTGTTGACATTTCTGTTGGTGTTTAATGTTGGTTAGTGTTGGACCCTCTTACTTGTTTCACAATATGGTTGAAACGTTAGTGCTTCTTTCAACAGCCCTAACTACAACCTTATCAGGTGTGTAGATAGGCACAGTAGCCTCTACTAAAGGATCAGCCACTCTATACTGTTTCAAAAGAGTGAGGAACAGGCTACAGTATGAGCTGTATCTCCACTTCACTATGAGACTTTAAATAGCTCACAATGTAGGTCATGACACAAAGTCAACATGTGGAGTACAGAGACTTGTACGGCGAAACAGAGAGTGTAGAGTAATAGAGGAGTATAGACAAGAGACGTGCGTGAGCATATGGATTCTCTCTATGTACCACATTCAGTACTGCATATACTAAGTGGGAGACTTCTGTTAGATGCCGTGTTTGAGACTGTTCCCCTCTAAGTCTCCCAGCAGGTTATAAATAGTGATAGTGATGGTGATGGAGGACTTGGCCTCCTTGTTGTGATTTTCCCTCCTGAGGGAGACACTCTTTTACTTCCCTCATGCGAACGGAGGAGTGGGATAGACGGAAAGCATGTAGGAGGAACAAAATAATCTGTCAGCTTTTGTTGGAGATGAACACACACACACACACACACACACACACACACACACACACACACACACACACACACACACACACACACACACACACACACACACACACACACACACACACACACACACACACACGTAAGCGCGAGCATGTATGTTTGTCCCTCTCATCCTTCCTGTGTTTGAGTTCCCTTGAGATTAATGACATTTTAGTGTAGACCTGTTAACTTCTATGGCTGCAGGGCAGTATTGAGTAGCTTGGATCAGAAGTGCCCAGAGTAAACGGCCTGCTCCTCAGTCCCAGTTGCTAATATATGCATAGTATTATTAGTATTGGATAGAAAACACTCTGAAGTTTCTAAAACTGTTTGAATGATGTCTGTGAGTATAACAGTATGGCAGGCAAAAACCTGAGAAGAAATCTGAGGTTGGTCGATTTTCAACCCAGCCCCTATTGAATTCACAGTGGGATATTGGTTATGTTGCACTTCCTAAGGCTTCCACTAGATGTCAACCATCTTTAGAAACCCATTTGAGGATTCTGCTGTGAAGTGGGGCTGTTTGAGCCAGGTGTCTGGTAGAGTGCCACGGGCTCTGAGTTAGCTCTCGTTCCATTGCTTTTCCACAGACATAGGAATTCTCAGGTTGGAACATTATTGACGTTTTATGTTAAAAACATCCTAAATATTGATTCAATACTTAGTTTGGCAAGTTTCTACGGACAGTAACGGAACTTTTTGACATTTCGTCTGCAATTAGGGAACGCGTTTCATGACTTTGGATTTGTTTACCAAACGTACTAACAAAAGTAGCTCTTCGGACATAAATGATGGACATTATCGAACTAAATCAAACATTTAATGTGGAACAGAGATTCCTGGTAGTGCATTCTGATGAAGATCATCAAAGGTATGTGAATATTTATAATGCTATTTCTGACTTCTGTTGACTACCCAATATGGCGGATATCTTTTTGGCTGCTTTGTTTATAATGCTATTTCTAACTTCTGTTGACTACCCAATATGGCGGATATCTGTTTGGCTGCTTTGTTGTCAGAAAGCTGTACTATTATTATTATTATAATTACGATTATTGCATGGTTTGCTTTTTCAAAATCTGACAGGAGAAGTGTATCTATATTTCCATCAACATTTATAATGAGTATTTCTGTAAAATTCTGTGGCTCTCTGTAATATCATCTGATGATTTTGGAACTAGTGAACGTAACGCGCCAATGTATACTGAGATTTTTTTATATAATTATGCACTTTATCAAACAAAACATATATCTATTGTGTAACTGAAGTCCTATGAGTGTCACCTGATGAAGATCATCAAAGGTTAGTGATTAATTTGAACTCTATTTGTGCTTTTTGTGACTCCTCTCTTTGCCTTGAAACATGGCAGAAGTTTTCTGTGATTTGGCGGTGACCTAACATAATCGTTTGTTGTGCTTTCGCTGTAAAGCCTATTTGAAATCGGACACTTTGGTGGGATTAACAACAAGATGACCTTTAAAACGGTATAAGATACATGTATGTTTGGGTAATTTTATTTATGAGATTTCTGTTGTTTGAATTTGGCTCTCTGCACTTTCACTGGTTGTTGTCATATCAATCCCGTTAATGGGACTGCAGCCCTAAGTTAACTATTAGAGTAGTTATCCCCCCACCTAAGCATTTTCAGTAAACGTCTTAAAGGTTACTGAAAATGCTTAGGTGGGGGAAGGAGAGTTTTTGGAAAACTTACGTTTTGTAAGTATTCCAAAAACTCTCCTCCCCACATCTAAGCATGTCAAGTAACCTTTAAGACGTTTACATTTTATTCTTATGACAACAGCACACCCTCTCCCTCCACTCCCTCTTTGCTTAAAAGTTACGGATGGACAGACAGTCAGGCAGACAGACCGACCCTAACAAGCATGGGAGGAGTCCCGTCTAAAGGGTGATCCATCCCGGAATGACTGACATTAATAAGATCACATTGGGGGACATAATGTAATTTACCTGCCTCATCAGCTAATGGAGAACAAATTCATTTTCTCCAAAACAGGAATGACCACGTACATTAACTAGATGGCGGTGCAGAGTCAAAGGGGTTGTGGCTAATGAGAGCTGATGTGATTACTGTCCACCTCTCATTTAAAAATGCTACAAACAAAATAAACCCCAAACCCCATGCAGGACAAGGTAGAGAATGAGAAACAAAAACAAAACCTGGAAGAAGAAAAATGACTTTGGGCTGCCGACATCACTGTCTTCCTCTATAGAGGGTCTGCGGTAGTCGTTTCTATCAACAACAAAAATGAAAAAATGAGGGGAATGAAAGAGGAATGAAGAAGTGTGGAGTGGCTGGTGTTTTAACAGTATTGCGCAGAAACTCTCCGGTCGATGGGTGAATGGCTTCAAGGGAATAGAATCAGAGTTGGGTACAAAATTGAGATAAAGGCCTCATCCCCTCCCCTCGTCTCCTCCCACCCCCTTCTCCTGCCTCCCCTCTGGATGGTAATGTACATTTGTTTTGAGAAGTTTCAGTGCACCTCTGTTTCTTTCTCACTCTCTCTTTGTTCATACAAGGTGACGACAAGGTGATTTCCAGAGTGGTCTAAGGCAGTACTGTGCTGTAGAGGTTACAGGGAGAGGAGCGTTGGGTGGCAGTGGCAAACGCTCTCTCTCCCTTTGCTTTGTTTCTGCTTCAGATCCGACAGAGATATTGATACAGTAGTGTTATTCAAGAAAGAGGAGAGTGGTTATCTGAACCCAGCCTGGAAATTCCATTCCATTAAGTTATGCAAAGTGTGTGAGAGTAGGGAGAAAGGAGAGAACAGGATAGACCACAGATACCATAGATGCCATAGGAAGAAATCGAGAATGCATTGATATGCTAAAAGTTCTCTGATTCTCAGGCCCACAGGACACCATTTACATTTTCACTGGAAAACAAGTTCACATACTGTACTAGCTTTTTATGTGAGTCTGTTTATCCTATCCAATTGAATTTACTTATTTTAGGGCTATCAAAATGTCCTCGAGCGAATCGCAGGATTAGCTGTCATTAATCACAATTTCAGAATTTGCTCAAATTGAGCTGTAATTTAAGATTTCTTTATACCAAAATCATACAAGGTTATAGTAAATTGATAAAGCACACTTTTTTTTAACCTCAATGTCAACTTGTTATCATGTTTCAGGTAAGACCCAAATGCAGACTGTGTTGAAGTAACAATGTTTGTTACAGCAACAGCAACAGAAGCAGGCAAACCACAGATCAAGGCAGGCAGAGGTCGATAATCCAGAGTAGAGGCAAAGGTACAGGACAGCAGGCAGGCTCAGGAAAAGCAAGGTACAAAATCAGGAGGGCGAGAAAGAGAGTGGGAAAAAGTAATGCTAACAATAGTGCTAACAGGCAACTATTCATAGTCAAGATCCCACAAAACACAAAGGGGAAATGGCTGCCTAATATGATCCCCAATCAGAGACAACGATAAACAGCTGCCTCTGATTGGTAACCATACCAGGCCAACATAGAAATATAAATCACCTAGACGACCCACCCTAGTCACACCCCGACCTAACCAACATAGAGAATAAAAAGCTCTCTATGGTCAGGGCGTGGCAGTACCCCCCCAAAGTTGCGAACTCCGACCGCAAAACCTGACTCAATAGGGGAGGGTCCGGGTGGGCATCTACCGTCGGGGGCGGCTCCGGTGCGGGGTGAAAACCCACTCCGCTCGCAGATACATCATCTTCATCTTCAATGGCGGCTCTGGTGTGGGGATCGTTGCCGGATGCCCCGGACCGTGGGTCGTCGCTGGGGACTCCGGACCGGGAACCCTCGCAGGAGGCTCTCTGGACTGTGGACCGTTGCTGGAGGTTCCGGACCGCGGACCGTCATAGGAGGTTCCGGACCGTGAAACTGACCATGAAACTGGGAACTGGGGAGGTGGTACAGGACGCACTGGGCTGTGAAGGCGCACTGGGGATACAGCACGTAGAGCTGGCGCAGGATATCCTGGACCGAGGAGTCGCACTGGAGACCAGGCGCATTGAGCCAGCACAACCCGTCCTAGACAGATACCCACTTTAGCACGACAAGTGCGAGGAGCTGGCACAGAATGCACCGGGCTGTCAATGCGCACTGGAGACACGGTGCGTATCACCGCAAAACATGGTGCCTGACCGGTCACACGCTCCCCACGGTGAGTACGGGGAGTTGGCTCTGGCTCAGTCCCCCAACATTTGCTGCCCACTCCTCGCTCAATCTGTCCCAATATTCCTCCTCGGTCTCTGACTCACCCCTCATCATCGCAGACCACTCCATTCCCCCCTCCTTCCGGCTGTCTTTTGGGCTTGCGTTGTGGCCAGGAACCCTGGCATCAGCGCTGTTGTTCCCTTCCTGTCTCCGCCTGCTTCCATGGTAGGCTTCTATCTCCTGCCATAATTTCTTGCCACGTCCAGGATGTCCTCCACTCCTGGCTTTCCTCCTGGGCACGTTGCTTGGTGGGATCTTCTGTCACGATCGTTATAAAAAGTGGACCAAAGCGCAGTGTGATCTGGGTTCCACATCTTTTTATTACTAAGTGAAACTCACGGCAAAAACAAAACATTAAATCTCAAACGAAACTTGAATCTAACAATAGTGCTAACAGGCAACTATCCATAGTCAAGATCCCACAAAACACAAAGGGGAATTGGCTGCCTAAAAATGATCCCCAACAACGATAAACAGCTGCCTCTAATTGGGAACCATACCAGGCCAACAAAGAAATATAAATCACCTAGATGACCCACCCTATTCACACCCCGACCTAACCAACATAGAGAATAAAAAAGCTCTCTATGGTCAGGGCGTGACACTTTGTTTAAACGGAGTCGTTTAATAAGTGCTCACAAACTCCGAAAACCAACATATACAAAAAATAATGAAAGTGGGCACAAAACCCGTCGCACACCAGAAACTTAACTAGCACCAATACATATAATAAACAATCACCGACAAGGACATGAGGGGAAATAGAGGGTTAAATACACAACATGTAATTGATGGGATTGGAACCAGGTGTGATGGAAGACCAGACAAAATCAATGGAAAATGAAAAAATGGATCAGTGATGGTTAGAAGGTCGGTGACGCCGAACACCGCCCGAACAAGGAGAGGGACCGACTTCGGCGGAAGTCGTGACACCCAACCACTGCTGCTCCATGTGTCTTTGATTCTCAAACAAGAGTTTTGATGTGATTGCTTAGTTTAGGAGCCCAGAGAGACTCCAATCTACTCATCCCACTCCTCTCTCTCTCTCCCTACCTCCTGTCCTCTAGTCTCTCCTTTCTCCCCACACCCGCCACCTGTTTAGGAGTTCATTAGCTGTTTGTTTCACTAAATAGGTGAGAGTTGTGTTTTTTTATTGATCACTGGTATACATTTTCCCTTTTGCTGGTTTTACTATATCATTTCTTAATCTGTTTGCTTATCTGCTTGCATGCACCTCCTCTATCAAGGTGTTTTGGTACCTTATGCACTCTGCTTTTCAGGTCAATATAGTTTACCAGTCTAATTGTCTATCCTGTATTTTATCCACCATTCATAGTGACAGAAGTGATAGGTGGATCATTTGTCCAGATCTGCAATAGGCTAATTAGCAATCATACCACACATAAAATCATTCAGTGCTGCACCAATTTTCAATAAGGAATAGCTGAAAGAACAATGAAGATGAGACAAGAAGCTCAAAAAGCCCCCCAATTGATCTGGTTTAGGGACAATATAATTAACCTATTTATAGACTAGCTACAACACTACAATGCAATGAATAATTGCAATATTGTTTTAAAGTGAGAACAAAATTCTATTCTAGGCCATAAAGTGCAGTGGAAATAGAATTTCAATAATGGTGCAAAAGCCCTGTGATTTGAATGTTTAATTCCATTCATTCCATTTGGATCAGTTCTGCTCAGGTCTGCTCTCGACAGTTAAAAAAGTCTAGAAAGGCACGGCAGTATGCCAGTTTGGTTGTATTTTTACTTCTGATAATGAGATGCGCTGTCTGTTGCGAATCATCATTCTCCCAAGTGGTTTTATAATAATGTGGCTACATTATGTGGGCCTATGTTCCGAGCAGGCCCACTTATTTAGGAAGGCTTAATGCATGCTCTGCCTCCTCACTAATTCGCAGCTATTCCATGCGCACCAGGAACCTAACGCTTAAATTTAGCCTAAATAGTCAACTTTTAAAATGTATTGCCTTTTATGTGTGGCATAAACACAACCAGTCACATTGTTTTAATCTGATTAGGCTACTTTAAAAGTCTCCTGTAGGCTCCGAAGTCGGTATGCTTTGCTTATTGGTTGTGTGGTGCATTGACACAGAAACAATTTGATGAAACATTTGTTGTATATTTTTTATATCATTATAAATATAGCATCAAGATGTTGAATATCTGATTTCCCCCTAGCTGATCATTGTCTGCAGCTGACTCTGATTGTAGTGTTATGAAACAGGAGAGTGAGCTTGTCTGTGGGGGTCAGCGAAACCTCAACCTTCTTGCCCTTAGCCCTGCATTTCATTTGTTTCGTTGACTAAAGAATTAAGATTTCATTCAGACAGCACAACTTTGTTAAAGGAGTCAGAAAGTAGATTTTGAAGGTAAAACTTCAGTGAGGTTTGTGGTGATTGAGGTGTGGCAGGGGGCGGCAGGGGAAGGGTGTGTGTATGAGTGAGGGTGAGACGAGGGGTGAGAATATGTACACTGAACAAAAATATAAGCGCACCATGTAAAATGTTGGTCCCATGTTTCATGAGCTGTAAAGAAAGGTCCTGTTTGGCTAAGTTGGTAGAGCATGGTGCTTGCAATGTCAATGTTGTGGGTTTGATTCCCACAGGGGACCTGTATTTAAAATGAATGTCTGTTAAATGACATAAAAAATGATAGCACCTAGCTAAAAACATTTACTGATATAAAGAAAACAGAGAGCATGTACAAAACTAATGTTGTTTGAGGTCCTTTGTGGCTAAGTTGGTAGAGCATGGTGCTTGCAACTCCAGGGTTGTGGGTTTGACTCTCACAGGTGACCATTATGGGAAAAAAGTACTGAAATGTATGCGCTCACTACTTTAAATTGCTATGGTTAAGAGTATCTGCTGCAATACAGATTTTTTAAAGATCAGAGAAATGTTTCATACACCACAAAAAGCTTATTTCTCTTAAACGTTGTGCACAAATTTGTTTACATCCATGTTAGTGAACATTTCTCCTTTGTCAAGATAATCCATCCACCTAACAGGTGTGGCATATCAATAAGATGATTAAGCAGCATGATCATTACATATGTGCGTGCACCTTGTGTTGGGGACAATAAAAGGTCACACAACACAATGCCACAGATGTCTCAAGTTTTGAGGGAGAGTGCAATTGGCATGCTGACTGCATGAATGTCCAGCGGAGCTGTTGCCAGAGAATTACATGTTAATTTCTCCGCAATAAGCAGACTCCAACGTCGTTTTAGAGAATTTGGCAGTACACCCAACCGGCCTCACAACCGCAGACATCCGGCTTCTTCACCTGTGGGATCGTCTAAGACCAGCCACCCGGACAGCTGATGAAACTGATGAGTATTTCTGTCTTTAATAAAGCCCTTTTGTGGGGAAAAACTAATTCTGATTGGCTGGGCCCGGCGCCCCAGTGGGTGGGCCTATGCCCTCCCATACCCGCCCATGGCTGCCTTACATAGATTAAGAACTAGTGAATTTATTTCAATTGACTGATTTCCTTACAGTATATGAACTGTAACTAAGTAAAATCATTGAAATTGTTGCATGTTGCATTTAGATTTTTGTTTAGTATATTTGAGAACATTCCCAAGTTCAAACCAGTTGGAGCACATTTCTAGAACATTACCAACAATTAAATTAAATCTAACCACGTTTGAACTTTTAGGAAATGTTCTGTTAAAGTATGAAATACCCAGAAAATATTATTATTATTTTGTCAAGTTCCTTAAATGTGCTACGAACGTTCCAAAGCCAAGCAACTATCCTGCACCATTCCCAGAAACTACGCACTCACCAAGCTCTAAGAAAGATATGGTTCTCAGAACATTGTGCTAGCTGGGCACTGAGTTTCATACTGCTTTTCCCATTTCTGTATCCTGTCATCCTAGACGCTTTGTCTCAGGTGAATTATGAGACCGCTCCCTCATGAGGAAATTGGTTTGGCTGCGACCTCTTCCAGCTCCACTGACCAGCAGCTTGGGTGTTATCTAGGAATGCTGACGTCACCAAACACATGACAGTGCCACTCCAGTGGGACCTAATGCAAGGCGACAGCACTCCCTAACACACATCCCATCTCGTCTGACTTATTTGTGTCTGGGCTCCTCGTACTTGAGCATGTCATTTCATGTTTGGAAGCAGACAGGTAGAGAGGAGGAGGAAGTGTAAGAGGGAGCCGGCTCCCTTATTTGTCTCCGTTATTAACTTCTCACTGGCCGCTGTCGTTGGCCGTAGTGCTGCTGTGATTGATACTCTGCCAGACAAACGCCTCTCCGTCTCCTGGCTCCTAGCGAACGGGCGACCCCCAGCACAAGGGGAATAAAAGATGATAATCAGGCTCTGTGAAATATATTACAAAATTACAGTATTAAGCTGGCAACTCTGGTGCCAGGGTAATGCTGTACATTTACAGTGAAATTCTCATAGAAATCTAAATGTAAGAAAACATTATTTTACTCAGGGCCCCCCGAGTGGTGCAGTGATCTAAGGCACTGCATTGCAGTTCTAGAGGCGTCACTACAGACTGGGTTTGATCCCTGGCTGTATCACAACTGGCCATGATCGGGAGTCCCATAGGGCAGCGCACAATTGGCCCAGCGTCGTCTGGGTTAGGGGAGGGTTTGACCGGGGGGGCTTTACTTGACTCATCGCACTCTAGTGACTCCTTGTGGCGAGCCGGGCGCCTGCAGGCTGACCTCGGTCGTCAGTCGAATGGTGGTGGGGCTGGCTTCCGGGTTAAGCGGGCAGGTGTTAAGAAGTGCGGTTTGAAGGGTCATGTTCCGGAGGAGGCATTTCTCAACCTTTGCCTCCTAAGCCTGTTGGGGGGGTTGCAGCGATGAGACAAAATCAAAATTGGGGAGAAAAAAGGGGGTAAAATACAACAACAACCCCCCCCAAAAATGTAACTGGTAGCAAATTAACAACAGAAGTACCAACAGTTAACACGTACGTAACCAAATAAGAGCATCATTACAACACTAATTTAAAAATGATATTGTGTGTCTGTGGGGTGTGGGGGGGAGAGTGATAAAGAGAGAGAGGGAGTTAAAAATTGGGATTGGGTACAAGCTAGATCTATCATCAGAGGCAACTCTATTCGGGGTAAGGGGGTTCAGAGGCGGTGAAACACACAACGGGACAGTGTCACAGGCCAGCTCATAGCCCGTGGCAAAAATGAGGGGACACGAACAGGTGCCAATCAAAAAGGTTATTTATTATAAACCAAACAAAAAGGAATGAGGTGTGAAAGTATCATAATGTAAGGTGTATGTAAAGTGCAGGGATGTGTGAATCTGTGTGTGTGAATGACTGAGTGAAAACTATGCAAAACTACAAACTACAGTTCTGTTATACTCACAGACATGATTCAAACAGTTTTAGAAACTTAAGAGTGTTTCTATCCAAATCTACTAATAATATGCATATCTTATCTTCTGGGGATGAGTAGCAGGCAGTTGAAGTTGGGCATGCATTTGTTCCGGACGTGAAAATACTGCCCCCTGTCACCAAGAAGTTAAATAGTCCCCCCCCCCCATCAATCTACACACAATACCACATAATGATGGAGCAAAAACAGGTTTTTAGAATGTTTTGCAAATGTATAAAAAAAATCATAAAACTGAAATATCACATTTAGTATTCAGACCCTTTACTCAGTACTTTGTTGAAGCACCTTTGGCAAAGATTACAGCCTTGAGTCTTCTTGGGTATGAAGCTACAAGCTTGGCACACCTGTATTTGGTGAGTTTCTCCAATTATTCTCTGCAGATCCTCTCAAGCTCTGTCAAGTTTGATGGGGAGTGTCACTGCACAGCTTTTTTCAGATCACTCCAGAGATGTTAGATTAGGTTTAAGTCCGGGATCTGGCTGGGCCACTCAAGGACATTCGGAGACTTGTTCGGAAGCTACTCCTGCATTGTCTTGGCTGTGTGCTTAAGGTTGTTGTCCTGTTGGAAGGTGAACCTTCGCCCCAGCATGAGGTCTTGAGCGCTATGGAGCATAAAGGATCTCTCTGTACTTTGCTCCGTTCATCTTTCCCTCGATTCTGACTAGTTTCCCAGTCGCTGCTGCTGAAAAACATCCCCACAGCATGATGCTGCCAGATCGCGCCAGGTTTACTCCAGACGTGATGCTTGGCATTTAGGCCAAAGAGTTCAATCTTGGTTTCATAAGACCAGAGAATCTTGTTTCTCATGGTCTGAGAGTCTTTAGGTACCTTTTGGCAAACCTTAAAAGGGCTGTCATGTGCCTTTTACTGAGGTGTGGCTTCCGTCTGGCCACTCTACCATAAAGGCCTGATTGGTGGAGTACTGCAGAGGTGGTTATCCTTCTGGAAGGTTCTCCAATTTCCACAGAGAAACTCTGAAGCTCCGTCAGTGACCATCGGGTTCCTGGTCACCTCCCTGCAAAAGGCCCTTCTCCCCGGATTGCTCAGTGCGGATGGGCGGCCAACTCTAGGAAGAGTCTTGGTGGTTCCAAACTTCTTCCATTTAAGAATGATGGAGGCCACTGTGTTCTTGGGGACCTTCAATGCTGCAGACATTTTTTGGTACCCTTCCCTAGATCTGTGCCTCGTCACAATCCTGTCTCGGAGCTCTACGGACAATTCCTTCGATTTCATGGCTTGGTTTTTGCTCTGACATGTACTGTCAACTATGGGACCTTATATGGACAGGTGTGTGCATTTACAAATAATGTCCAATCAATTGAATTTAACAGGTGGTCTCCAATCAAGTTGTAGAAACATTTAATTTTTTAATACATTTGCAAACACTTCTAACAAAACGTTTTTGCTTTGTCATTGTGGGGTATGGTGTGTAGATTTATGAGAAACATTTTTAGTTTGATCAATTTTAGAATAAGGCTGTAATGTAAGAAAATGTGGAAAAAGTCAAGGAGTCTGAATACTTTCCGAATGCACTGTATATGTCAAATGTGGCCCGTCAATCCGAAAACAACGTTGCGCCTCATAATATGTGTCATATCTTTTGAACTGCTTGCTAGAGACAAGCCATTTTCTCTGTAGTAATGGTGAAAACATAACGGTCAAGAATCTGCGCTCAGTATTTTCTATATGTCACTCAGAGGCTGCGTTACAGGCAGCGAAGCCTATCATCACAACAATTATTATGTGGGTGATTTCAATCTCGGTCGCACAGGAAGCTATTCATAAGCAATTTAGAGCAGACTGAAATGGCATGTGTTAACTTGAACTAGCTAGCTGACTAGCAAGCATCAGCTAGTTGGCTAGGTTAGCCAATAAAACACACATTAATTCAACGTTGGCTAGCAATAAAGATACTTATAAACAGGTCAAGATACCTACCCAGCAGCTGCTGAAAATATTATTCTGCTTCAGGAAGATATTTACTAAAATAGTCTGTGCTTCATGTGTCTCACCTGACAGCATGAGGTTCATGCCTGACACTGAGAATTTAAATCTACAGTAGGAAAAAGCTATTACTGTAACAAAATACAGCATGTTAGTCATTTCTATTGGAGGCTATTGCAGTTAATTACAGTATTTATCAGCATTTTACCCATAATGCAGTGCAAATTACAGGATTAATGCAGTAAAACATTGTACAGTTTTACTGTTGAAATTACAGAAAAGTCTTACAGTGTGTGTTTGAGGCTTGGTGTGAGAGAGTGTATGTAGGAAGCTCTCCCTTGAGTGAGTGTAGCAATGTGTTTGTGTGTTTTTCTGTGCGTTTGCTTGATTGCGTTCGTATGTCATCCCCTGAGGTCCACAAGCGCAGATATCGACCTCTCCTCATTTGGGTTCAGGAATAAAGATGAGTAACAAAACCACCAGTAATTACAAATGACTTCTGCCATGAAAGTCAATTAGACGAGAGGGCAGAAAGAAAGTCCCCCTCAAACAAAGCAAACTGATAAGCTGTGCACATTTCTCATCTCAAGTTTTGTTTGTCAGTTCCCATAACTTCTTCCCCCATCCTATCCAGTGTAATTTCTCACTCCCGCACGTTCATTAATCAAACACGTTCCCTTGCGACTATTTGTCAGTTGGTTCATGACTAATGAGAAACATGCAAAAATGAATGCAGATACATGTTTTATCCACATTCAATATGCACGTTCCACTGTCTTTCACTGAGCACATAATCAGTAACCCGGGGCCTACAATAATTATGGTCCATAACACTGCATATTTTCAACATGTGTTCATGTGAATGTTAATGTGAGGTTGGACCGTGCGGGGTGCAGTCGGGTCGTGTCAGGTAGACAGTTTAGGAAGAGATGATCCTCTGGCAGACTGGTTCACAGACAGTCTCTGTGTCTGCTCTCTAGTCTCTCTCCTCTCCCTGGTGCCCCAGACAGGTTGCAGTGTTCTGGTGGTCTTTGCATTAGCATGGCAAGCAACACACCAGTCCTCCACTACTTGCAATCTCTCTCTCTCTATACGTGTTGTAATAAGTGGTTGAAACTCAAATTAAACATTGCTCTGTCTCTTCTCATGTCTCTCTCTACCTTTCTACCTCTGTGTAGCAAAAGAAATGCTGTTCAAACTGTCCTCTTCTACAGTGTCTTTCTCTTACTTTCCTTACCCCTCCCTCCTTTTTTTGGGAGAGACCTATGTCTGTGTGATTGTTAGCTGTGTGTGTAAGAAATCACTACTCATCCATGCAGCCTGGTCTTCCCTGGCCTGACAGGCATGCCTGAGCACAAAGCACTGCCCTCCCTCCCTCCCTTCCATTCTATAAAGATGATTTCAAACAGACATTTCAGACAAGGTGCACCACAGCAGCTTGTGAAGGGAATGGAGCTTTAACAACTCTATCTCTTTCTGTTTGTGTCTCTCTGTCTCACTCTGCTCTCTCTATCTTACTCTGTAACAAGGGACAACAAGTCGTGGCTTCAATACTTACACAATAATTTAATGATAGTGTGTCTCTATTTGTCTGCTATCACCGTGATAAGATGGCTTTCCTTCTCCTCTGGGTTTGTTTTGTCTTGGCACAGATGGGCAGAATAATGTCCCAATGCATGAAGTTGTATCCTTACCTTGTCAGCTCAGACAGGATGACATAACAGTGGAGTTTATGAACTCATCAGTTGTCTGTCCTTCATCTCTCTCTATCCCTCTCTCTTTCTTATTCTCTTTCTATCTCTGTTGTCTCTCATATCTTTGTGAACACTGCATACAGTGAGTGAGAACTCATAGCAGGCAGAGAGAATTGGAACCTGCATGAGAAAGTGCTCAATGAAGACAGCAGTAATTATTCCCAGTGTTAAAATGAGAATTGACTGAATGGGTATGATGGCACGTATACCAAAACACAAGCTAGCCTCTTAGCCCAGTGTTTACCCCAGTGTCCTCTCAGAGCTGTAATCACAGTTAACTGTTCTCTTGCTGGGTGCAACTGTCAGGTGGTGGAATTGATCAGTGCTAAAGGAACCTTACTTACCAGTGACATTTCCCCATGAAAAGGAGAGACAAACAGTGTGATAGAAGCCACTCTGTGACACCTGACATGGGAGGGAGGACGCACTTCGATTGCATTTGCCCTGTTGGAGTCGCAAAATCAATAGAGACTGCGTGCTTCAGACACTAATCAGGCCGCCTATTAAAGTATGGGGAATTTAAAAGAGCCAGTCCCTCCAGTCCCTCTTTACGGCCACCACATCCATCCCACCACCTTTGGGTTTTATTTGTATGTGATTACATTCTTCAAGACCTTAGGGTAGAGGGATACAGGGATGTAAATCCATGTTATTCCCCCATCCTCTGGAATACCTGGTGTGGCTGATCTGCTTACCGTAGCTGTAAATATCAAATAACACATTGTTGTTTCTGCCTCTCTGGCACACACACACACACACACACATGCAGTTTTTTGTTTTTTTACTTGTTATTTCTTACACTAGTACCCCAGGTCATCTTAGGTTTCTTTACATACAGCCGAGAAGAACTACTGAATATAAGATCAGCGTCAACTCACCATCAGTACGACCAAGAATATGTTTTTCGCGATGCGGATCCTGTGTTCTGCCTGACAACCAGTGTAACCGAGTGGATCACATGCAGCGACCAAAAAAAAAAAAAAAAAAACGACTCAGAAAAAGAGGGAAACGAAGCGGTCTTCTGGTCAGACTCCGGAGACGGGCACATCGTGCACCACTCCCTAGCATTCTTCTTGCCAATGTCCAGTCTCTTGACAACAAGGTTGATGAAATCCGAGCAAGGGTAGCATTCCAGAGGGACATCAGAGACTGTAACGTTCTTTGCTTCACGGAAACATGGCTAACTGGAGAGACGCAATCCGAAGCGGTGCAGCCAACGGGTTTCTCCACGCATCGCGCCGACAGAAACAAACATCTTTCTGGTAAGAAGAGGGGCGGGGGCGTATGCCTTATGACTAACGTGACATGGTGTGATGAAAGAAACATACAGGAACTCAAATCATTCTGTTCACCTGATTTAGAATTCCTCACAATCAAATGTAGACCGCATTATCTACCAAGAGAATTCTCTTCGATTATAATCACAGCCGTATATATCCCCCCCAAGCAGACACATCGATGGCTCTGAACGAACTTTATTTAACTCTCTGCAAACTGGAAACGATTTATCCGGAGGCTGCATTCATTGTAGCTGGGGATTTTAACAAGGCTAATCTGAAAACAAGACTCCCTAAATTTTATCAGCATATCGATTGCGCAACCAGGGGTGGAAAGACCCTGGATCATTGTTACTCTAACTTCCGCGACGCATATAAGGCCCTGCCCCGCCCCCTTTCGGAAAAGCTGACCACGACTCCATTTTGTTGATCCCTGCCTACAGACAGAAACTAAAACAAGAAGCTCCCACGCTGAGGTCTGTCCAACGCTGGTCCGACCAAGCTGACTCCACACTCCAAGACTGCTTCCATCACGTGGACTGGGAGATGTTTCGTATTGCGTCAGACAACAACATTAACGAATACGCTGATACGGTGTGCGAGTTCATTAGAACGTGCGTTGAAGATGTCGTTCCCATAGCAACGATTAAAACATTCCCTAACCAGAAACCGTGGATTGATGGCAGCATTCGTGTGAAACTGAAGGCACGAACCACTGCTTTTAATCAGGGCAAGGTGTCTGGTAACATGACTGAATACAAACAGTGCAGCTATTCCCTCCGCAAGGCTATCAAACAAGCTAAGCGCCAGTACAGAGACAAAGTAGAATCTCAATTCAACGGCTCAGACACAAGAGGTATGTGGCAGGGTCTACAGTCAATCACGGACTACAGGAAGAAACCCAGCCCAGTCACGGACCAGGATGTCTTGCTCCCAGGCAGACTAAATAACTTTTTGCCCGCTTTGAGGACAATACAGTGCCACTGACACGGCCTGCAACGGAAACATGCGGTCTCTCCTTCACTGCAGCCGAAGTGAGTAAGACATTTAAACGTGTTAACCCTCGCAAGGCTGCAGGCCCAGACGGCATCCCCAGCCGCGCCCTCAGAGCATGCGCAGACCAGCTGGCCGGTGTGTTTACGGACATATTCAATCAATCCCTATACCAGTCTGCTGTTCCCACATGCTTCAAGAGGGCCACCATTGTTCCTGTTCCCAAGAAAGCTAAGGTAACTGAGCTAAACGACTACCGCCCGTAGCACTCACATCCGTCATCATGAAGTGCTTTGAGAGACTAGTCAAGGACCATATCACCTCCACCCTACCTGACACCCTTGACCCACTCCAATTTGCTTACCGCCCAAATAGGTCCACAGACGATGCAATCTCAACCACACTGCACACTGCCCTAACCCATCTGGACAAGAGGAATACCTATGTGAGAATGCTGTTCATCGACTACAGCTCGGCATTCAACACAATGTTAGTGGTGGCTGTTTACCTGATGGCCTTGAGACATTCCCATATAAGACCTCGCCTTCATAGTACCCTCCAAGCTCGTCATCAAGCTCGAGACCCTGGGTCTCGAGTGGCTGATAGAGTCAGTGACCCGCCCTGTGCAACTGGGTTCTGGACTTCCTGACGGGCCGCCCCCAGGTGGTGAGGGTAGGCAACAACATCTCCTCCCCGCTGATCCTCAACACTGGGGCCCCACAAGGGTGCGTTCTGAGCCCTCTCCTGTACTCCCTGTTCACTGGGGCCCCCACGACTGCGACTGGCCATGCACGCCTCCAACTCAATCATCAAGTTTGCGGACGACACAACAGTGGTAGGCTTGATTACCAACAACGACGAGACGGCCTACAGGGAGGAGGTGAGGGCCCTCGGAGTGTGGTGTCAGGAAAATAACCTCACACTCAACGTCAACAAAACTAAGGAGATGATTGTGGACTTCAGGAAACAGCAGAGGGAACACCCCCCATCCACATCGATGGAACAGTAGTGGAGAGGGTAGCAAGTTTTAAGTTCCTCGGCATACACATCACAGACAAACTGAATTGGTCCACTCACACAGACAGCATCGTGAGGAAGGCGCAGCAGCGCCTCTTCAACCTCAGGAGGCTGAAGAAATTCGGCTTGTCACCAAAAGCACTCACAAACTTCTACAGATGCACAATCGAGAGCATCCTGGCGGGCTGTATCACCGCCTGGTATGGCAACTGCACCGCCCTCAACCGTAAGGCTCTCCAGAGGGTAGTGAGGTCTGCACAACGCATCACCGGGGCAAACTACCTGCCCTCCAGGACACCTACACCACCCGATGCTACAGGAAGGCCATAAAGATCATCAAGGACATCAACCACCCGAGCCACTGCCTGTTCACCCCGCTGCCATCCAGAAGGCGAGGTCAGTACAGGTGCATCAAAGCTGGGACCGAGAGACTGAAAAACAGCTTCTATCTCAAGGCCATCAGACTGTTAAACAGCCACCACTAACATTGAGTGGCTACTGCCAACACACTGTCAATGACACTGACTCTACTCCAGCCACTTTAATCATGGGAATTGATGGGAAATGATGTAAATATATCACTAGCCACTTTAAACAATGCTACCTTATATAATGTTACTTACCCTACATTGTTCATCTCATATGCATACGTTGATACTGTACTCTATATCATCGACTGCATCCTTATGTAATACATGTATCACTAGCCACTTTAACTATGCCACTTGGTTTACATACTTATCTCATATGTATATACTGTACTCGATATCATCTACTGTATCTTGCCTATGCTGCTCTGTACCATCACTCATTCATATATCCTTATGTACATATTCTTTATCCCCTTACACTGTGTATGACAGTAGTTTTTTTTGGAATTGTTAGTTAGATTACTTGCTCGTTATTACTGCATTGTCGGAACTAGAAGCACAAGCATTTCGCTACACTCGCATTAACATCTGCTAACCATGTGTATGTGACAAATAAAATTTGATTTGATTTTGATTTTGATTTGACACACACACACACACACACACACGGTTCAGCCTGAGATGGAGACAATAGAGCAGTGATGGGCAACTCCAGTCTTTGGGGCCGGAGTGGTGTCACACTTTTTCCCCATTCCTAGCAAACACAGCTGATTCAACTAATTGCATTCTTAATTGAATATTGGAGTCAGGTGTGTTAGCTGGGGCCGAGGCAAAAGTGTGACACCAATCAGGCCCCCATATGAACGTAAGTGTACAAGTGTACAAGCATGTCAAGTATGAGTTGCACCTGTATAATCAGTTTTGTAGACATACATGGCAGCTCTGCTTCTAAGCAACATTGCAATATATTTTTTTGTGTGTGTTATTTATTACATTATTAGCCCAGAATTTTTTTTGTGTTATTACATACAGCCAGAAATAACTTTTGGATATCAGAGCAGTGATAACTCACCAGCATTACAACCAGGAGTACAACTTCACAAATTTGATCCTTTGTTTGTACCCCCAGGGCAATTTAACTTATCCCAGTGGCTGCTCCAAGATGCCATCGGTGGAGAAGAGGTATTCAGCATGGACTTTTTTTTTAACAAGGCAAGTCAGTTAAGTACAAATTCTTATTTACGAAGACGGCCTACCAGGGAACAGTGGGTTAACTGCCTTGATCAGTGGCAGAACGACAGATTTTCACCTTATCAGCTCTGGGATATGATCTAGCAACCTTTCGGTTACTGGCCCAATGCTCTAACCTGCCACCCCACTTCTAATCCTACTCAGGATGCGTGCATACCATCCATCGCTTCAGAGTATATTACTTGCTAATGTTCAGTCTCTGGTCAATAAAGTAGACGGACTCAGGGCGAGAATCTCCTTCCAGAGAAACATCAGGTACTGAATCACGGAATCATGGGTCTCTCGGGATATACTCTCCCCGTCCATACAGCCAGATGGGTTCTCAGTACATCGTGCAGACCGGAATAAAGAACGCTCTGTGAAGAAGAATGTTTCATGATTAACTACTCATGGTATGATTGTGATAACATACAGAAAGTCCCTTTGTTCATCTGACCTAGAATATCTCACAATCAAATGCCAACCGTATAACCTCCCAAGAGAATACTCTTTGGTTATAGTCACAGCCGGCCCTCAAGGAACTGCACTGAACTTTATGCAAACTGGAAACCACATATTCTGAGGATGCATTTATTGTAGCTGGGGATTTTAACAAATCAAATGTTGAAGAAAATGGTACCGAAGTTCTATCAACACATGGACTGTACCACTCGCTCTGGTAAAACACTCAAACACTGCTACTCTTCATTAAGGGAGGCCTACAAGGCCCTCCCCCGCAAATCAGATCATGACTCCATTTTGCTCCTCCCTTCCTATAGGCAGAAACTCAAACAAGAAGTACCTGTGCTAATGTATATTCAACGCTGGTCTGACCAATTGGAATCCATGCTTCAAGATTGTTTTGATCACATAGACTGGGATATGTTCACAGTAGTCTCTACGAATACCATTGAAGTTTACATGGACACGATGACGGAGTTCATCAGGAAGTGTATAGGTGATGTTGTTCCCACTGTGACTATTAAAACCTACCCAAACCAGAAACCATGAATAGATGGCAGCATTCTTGAAAACCTGAAAGCGCAAACCACCGGATTTAACCATGGCAAGGTGACTGGGGATATGGTCAAATTCAAACAGTGTAGTTATTCCCTTCATAAGGCAATCAAACAGGCAAAATGTCAGTACAGAGACATATTGGAGTCACAATTCAATGGCGCAGACACGAGACGTATGTGGCAGGGTCTAAAGACAATCACGGATTAGAAAGGGAAGACCAGCCATGTCGTGGACAACGTCTTTCTCCGGGACAAACTAAACAGCTTCCTCACCGGCTTTGAGGATAACACAGTGCCATTGACGTGGCCTGCACCCAAGGACATTGGGCTCTCGTTCTCCATGGCTGACGTGAGAAAGACATTTAAGCGCGTTAACCCTCGCAGGGCTGCTGGTCCAGGTGGCATCGCTAGCCGCATCCTCAGAGCATGCGCATACTAACTGGCTGAGTGTTTATGGACATATTGAATCTCTCCCTATCCCAGCTTGCTGTCCCCACTTGCTTCAAGATGTCCCCCATTGTTCCTGTACCCAAGAAAGCAAAGGTAACTGAACTATATGACTATCGGTCCGTAGCACTCACCTCTGTCATCATGAAGTGCTTTGAGGGGATAGTGAAAGAGTCATATCACCTCTACCTTCCCTGACACCCTAGATCCACTTCAATTTGCTTACCGCCCCAATAGATCTACAGGCAATGCAATCGTCTTCACACTGCACACTGCCCTATCCCATCTCGACAAGAGGAATACCTACAGTATGTAAGAATGCAGTTCATTGACTATAGCTCAGCCTTCAACACTGTAGTACCCTCCAAGCTCATCATTAGGCTTGATACACTGGGTCTCAACCCCGCCCTGTGTAATTGGGTCCTGGACTTTCTGATGGGCTGCCCCCAGGTGATGAAGGTAGGAAACAACATCTCCACTTCGCTGATCTTCAACACTGGGGCCCCACAAGGATTTGTGCCTGACTGGTTAGGGTCAAGAAGATTGTTCTGAGAGAGGTAGTAAGAGAGTTGGTCAAAGACAGCAAGCTCAAGTGTTTTGGAAAGAAAAGAAAGAAGGGATACTGGTCTATATATTTTTATGTCAGAGGAGTTCAGTGTTGGTTTCTTGAGGTGGGGAGCGACTTTGGTCATTTTTAAGTCAGGGGTGACGCAGCCAGTGGTCAGGGATGAGATGATGAGGGAAGTGAGATGGTTTGGAGAAGGGAGGAGGGGATGAGGCCGAGTGGGCAGGTTGTCGGGCCGGACCTCACCAGTCACAGGATTTCATCTGGAGAGAGAAGGGAGAAAAAGGACAAGGCATAGGGTGAGTAAGGCTATGTGAGTGGGACCAGTGGACTCAATAGGCTGATGGATGTTGCCAACCTTCTTTTCAACGTGGAAGACAAAGTCATCCACTGAGAGGGAGGATTCATTCTGACATTGTTATTAGCAAGTGCATCATCCTAAACCGAATGGCTCGCCAGAGTGTGATCCCCAACGCATCACCGGGGACACAATGCCTGCCATCCAGGACATGAAAGCATTCAATGTCAAAGGGTGGCCAAGAAGAACATCAAGGATCTCAGCCACCCAAGTCACGGTCTGTTCACTCTGCTACCATCTAGCAGATAGAGATGATACAGGTGCATCAAAGCCGGGACGGAAAGACTGAAAAACAGCTTCTATCTCCAGGCCATCAGACTTGAACAGTCCTCACGCCATCTCTGATAGTAAGAGACAAAGAGACTCACTCACACAAAATACACACACAAGCTCACACACACCTCATACACACACTCACTCATACGCCCATACTCACAAACACACAGACATATACACACAAACACACGCAGCCAACGCTGCTGTCCCATGTATATAGAGACAAACACTAAACCGTTCCCATTTCTTTGATATTGTTTTTCACATTGTGTATTCATACACTGTATTCTTCACATACTGTAAATCATTCTACTGTACATTGTTTTTTTGTTACACTGATTATACACACATACAGTGCTGTGAAAAATTATTTGCCCCCTTTCACATTTTCTCTACTTCTGCATATTTTTGATACTGAATGTTATCAGATCTTCATCCAAAACCTAATATAAGACAAAGGGAATCTGAGTGAACAGATAGCACAAAACTTACAGTGGCAAGAAAAAGTATGTGAACCCTTTACCTGGATTTCTGCATAAATTGGTCATAACATTTTATCTGATCTTCATCTAAGTCACAACAATAGATAAACACAGTCTGCTTAAACTAATAACACGTAAAATATTATACGTTTTCATGTCTTTATTGAACACACGGTGTAAACATCCATAGAGCAGGATGGTCAAAAATATTTGAACCCTTGGATTTAATAACTGGTTGACCCTCCGTTGGCAGCTATAATGTCAACCAAACATTTTCTGTAGTTACGGATCAGACCGGCACAGTCAGGAGGAATTTTGGACCATTCCTCTTTACAAAACTTTCAGTTCAGCAATATTCTTGGGATGTCTGGTGTGAACCACTCTCTTGGGGTCATTCCGCAGCATCTCAATTGGGTTGAGGTCAGGACTTCTGTTAAAGCCATTCTGTTGTTGATTTACTTCTGTGTTCTGGGTCATTGTCCTGTTGTGTTGCATCACTCAACTTCTGTTGAGCTTCAATTGGCGGACAGATAGCCTTACATTCTCCTATAAAATGTCTTGATAAATTTGGGAATTCATTTTTCTGTCGATGATAGCAAGCTGTCCAGGCCCCGAGGCAGCAAAGCAGCCCCAAACCATCATGCTCCCTCCACTATACTTTACAGTTGGGATGGTGGTGTGCTGTGCCTTTTTTTCCACACATAGTGTTTTGTGTTCCTTCCAAACAACTCAACTTTAGTTTAATCTGTCCACAGAATATTTTCCCAGTAGCGCTATGGAACATCCAGGTGCTCTTTTGCGAACTTCAGACGTGCACTGGACAGCAGTGGCTTCTTCCGTGGTGTCCTCCCATGAACACCATTCTTGTTTAGTGTTTTACACATTGTAGACTTGTCAACAGAGATGTTAGCATGTTCCAGAGACTTCTGTAAATCTTTAGCTGACACTCTAGGATTTTTATTAAAACTTCTTAGGGCTAGGCCCCTTTTTTCTGAATACAACAGTGAACAAAGTTTACTCCACAGCGATGTGAGAGACTGATCAACAACTATAGGAAGCATTTGGTTGCAGTCATTGCAGCTCAAGGTGGCACAACCAGTTATTGAGTGTAGAGAGGCAATTACTTTTTCACACATGATAATTGAGTGTTGCGTAACTCTGCTAATTTAATAAATAAACATAAGTATATATATATATATATATATATTAAGACCCCTGTAAATAAGGTAGTTTTGTTTTTAATTTTTTATAAATTTGCAAAAATGTCCAAAAATGTTTTATTTAATTCATTTTAGAGTAAGGCTGTAACGTAATAAAATGTTGAAAAAGTTAAGGGGTTTGAATACTTTCCGAATGCACTGTATACTATAGTAGGCCTATACAGTATAGCTTAGCTTCATGGCTATGGGCATATTGATTAGGTTCCTCTTCTGGAAACACAAAAAGACAAACAATACTGTAGAGTGTGGGGCATTGTGGACCGTTTGGCATCCTTCATTCATCACGTTGATTGGAAACATCCATTCAAACTTCCTCTCAAGCACAATTCAGGGCTGCAGCAGCTACTAATATGGAAATGCCTATGGTGTACTGTAACACGTAGGCCATAAAATCTACACGTATGAAGTGTTTGCTTTTTATTGCAGTGGATTTTCTATACACATAAAAGGGGATATTATCAAATGCAGTGTGGTCTGTTAAGCTCAGGCTGCAGTACCTTACATACTTTTCAGAGGGCAGCACAGCACCATCCGAGAGCTTTTGGCTGCCAAGTTTAGGAGAAAACTGCATTCTTCCCTTCATTAGGTTCCATACTCTGCATGAATCCACTATTGCACGTATCTTCTCTCAGTGCAGACTACTGCCCACATGAAGCACATGCTCTATTCTCCTACAGCAGGACTGCAGACAGACAAGGACCATGTTTTATTTGCACTCTGTAGATACCTTTGCTCTTTACCTATGTTGATCTATAATTCTCTGGTTGTTGCTGTGTGATTGACATTTTATATTCATATGTTTTCAATGAATGTAGCTAGTCCAACAGCGCAGCTGCCTTTCCAGGAATCCTATACCTTCTGCTTGTGTCTATGCTTTGAATGCCGATGTTCTATCGTTCCGGCAAGAATCTGGTAATGGCTTGTTAGGTACCTCATCCACCAGAACGCTAGCTAACATGGACTTTGCTGGGAGATGGTGGCCACGGGTTCAAAACCCTGATCTCGCCTGATTGGACCCTGTCATTGTCAAAGAGACTTAATCGAAGCCGATGAATTGATTCACTGGGTCAAAGTGGAACAAGTGTACTGACCTTCCATCCAGTGGCATAGGCAGAATTCCATTGATGGCAGGGCCAGCAACAATGAAGAAGTGCAAAAATGTGGGCACTCAAATCATTAAATTATCTTAAAAGCATAGCCGACCCTTTACCCCGTTACCCTACTGTAATTGATTGTAAACAAACAAACCATGTAACGTGATTTAGCATTACAGACCAAATAGTCTCGTAGGCTAACGTAAATCCATGACTCTTACATTTAACAGGCCTATAATTAATATACTATGAGACTAGAATATAATGTCCTGATATAACAGTAATAATCACAATAGCCTATATAGACTGGAACAGTGGTTACCAACCTTTTCTTAGACGAGATCAATGTAATCAATTCTCTGCTGGGCCCGAGAGATCAAGTGCGCTTACAATGTATTGTGTTATATCAATTCAATTATCAATAGCCTATAGGGCCTAACTATAGTGCATGGTCGGAGAAGCACAGATCAAAGTTATTTTTCCAATTCAATTAAATTCCTAAAAATGATAGGCTATTTACATTGAATGGAAATAAATAAAATCATATTATGAGGCCTTTGAATGTTTTGCAACCTAGTGAAGAGCTCTTCTTTGTCGACACCCATTCAGCATCGTTCACACCCTCTTAAGCTTTAGCCCACCCATCTCGTTTCGCTCTCAGTGTGCACAATTGACGCTCTGGCCGATTATTTGTTTACTTCTCGATAACATGAAAACAGCTCTGCTGGCAACAATTTCATTGCACTTTTTTGCAGACGTTTACTGACACCGGCCATATTCAACGGGTGTTGTACACACGTCACGCAATGTTAGCTAACAAGCCAGCCAGCTAACGTTAGCTAGTTAAACAACAGTGAACAAAGTTCCAACAATGCCTAACAATAGGCTCTAACTAGAAAAGCAAACAGCTCTGGGAAACAAATAATAACCTCCGCTAGGGAGCCAGCCAGCTAACGTTAGCTAGCTAGGTAAACAATGAACCTTTTTACGTTCAAACGGCTCTCCTGTGAAGTCGTGACTTGCGACATACACCTAGTTTCCTGAATCGGGTCACATATCCTTTTCATTGACGCACTCCCTCACTACTGCTTTCTATGAATTCTATCTGATGGTGTGTGCATGTTTAGGCCAGTGCTTGACATGGACTGAAATAGGTGCCGGTACTCATTTTGGGTGAGTTTCTGACCAAGTCAAATACTGTGCTTAGGTAAAAAGACAAATAATGTCCCTCTTGGAACACTGACAAGTAAAGCGTAAAAATCCCAAAATCAAATCATATAGCGCAATCGCCAATGCACCCAGGTCCACCCGTGCGGACGCCCCTGCTTCCATCTGCCCATCTTAACCCTTGACCCCTGAACCGCTGCACGTGAGGCAGTTCCTTCTTCATCAGTTGGTCCATTTCTCTTTTGGGGTTGAATGATTCTACCTCACCAAGCACCATTTTGGTGAGAGAGAGAAATGGCATGTGGATAAATAAAGATAAATCCATTTTGCACACACATGTTGAATAATCATTAGTTATTGAGAGGCAGGCATAGAAAGGAGCATTCCTTTCTGAGAGAGAGAGAGAAACTCCAATAACAAGAGAACTAGCAGTTAATCATAGCTGGCACGGTACTTATCCCCATACATTTGGAGCAGAGCGATAACGGCCAGGCTTGACCATAAGCTTAACTCCCACAGATGCAATTAAACTTGAGTTGTGACGAGAGCTCTCTGGCAATCCCCCTCCAAAACGGGGAACACAAGGCCTGGTTGGCGTGCCTGCCTGCCTCCGTCCCTCTCAGCTGATAATCAATGAAGGGACGGCACTTCCAGTTATTGATGGAGGAGATGGATTACGCCCTCTTCCCCCGAGGGTCCTCCTGCTAGCCTCCACAACTGCCCCGCTTGAGTTCTGACAGGCAGATCTTAGAGTCCACAGTCCTCGTTTTCTCCTGAGCCAGGAATTGGAATTCTGTATGGAGTCATGCCCAGTCTGAAATTATCACACTCATCTAATCATTTATGTGAGGTGTCCAGGAGTGGGGAGCCAAGGGTTGGGTTTTTAGAACTGGGTATATTCATGTAGGTCTGGGTTTATAACCTATAATGTAGGATTATTATGTAAATCACACATGGGATTGTATGTCGAGCTATATGAAGAGTTTATTGGGGACAGGTAGTGCATAATGTATGTTACAGTATCTATCTCATATAAGATGATAAATTAATGGAAACCCAGATGAAACATTCCCAACTTTA
The DNA here is from genome assembly GCF_018296145.1 of Oncorhynchus tshawytscha. Taxonomy (NCBI): domain Eukaryota; kingdom Metazoa; phylum Chordata; class Actinopteri; order Salmoniformes; family Salmonidae; genus Oncorhynchus; species Oncorhynchus tshawytscha. The sequence goes on along the minus strand of NC_056434.1, from coordinate 38,429,543 downwards.
GTTGTGCTGTTCCACTACACTAGCCTCTTGAGGTGTTGCACTGTGACTCAAGCACTGTCTGTACTTTTGTTCTCCAGAGGGAATTCTCTCTCTCTCTCTCTCTCTCTCTCTCTCTCTCTCAGCTGTGTGTTTGGGCCATTCAGAGATCCCCTCCTCACACAATCCGGATCAATCTTCAGCAGCCGCCATGAGCAGTGAACACTCACCTGTAAAAAAAAATAATAAAAGCGTTACATGGAGAGCCCCTCACTTCTCAACCAATAACTCTGTCTCACTGTAATCTGTCTTGCCTTTGTAAACCGATGATGTGGCACAACTTTGCACATGCATCTGTGTTCGTGTCCAAACAGACAGTGGGTGGATGTGTATCTGCTCAACTATCTGTATCTGACTGTCTCTGCTCCACTGGACAGCCCACGCCACAGAGGCTGTTCTAGGTTTGGCTCCCAGGTAAGGATCTGGGTATGCTTCAGTAAGATGGAAACTGGCATACACACCTGCTTGTCAGAGATCGTTACGCTATTCTGGGCAAACAAACTAAGCTGCCCGCAGATCCAGTAATCCAGCAATATTACATATTAATAAGGACTGCATGAAAAAGGCTCCCCTGCTTGGAGTATGCATGGCAGCAATGATGACTGCTCCAGAGCTTGGAGTCTACAAGCTTTGCTTTCTTCTCCACTTATTATACATGTCATTGTGCGCATCATTGTGCCTACCATTACCACCATCAATATAATCATGTTATCAGGGAAACAGGTTGTCTACCTACACCAACACTTTCACATAATGTACAGTACATGTACTGAAAAGCACAGTCTTATTTTAAAATGAACCACACAAACAACAACTATGTTGTACTTGAATGTATTGAGAACCATAACCGCTTAAGCCACAACTACAATTTCCAGAACAGTTCCACTACGGCTGGCTGAATATTAGCATGCCATGCTAGCCACAGCCAAGTGTAGTTACTCTATGTGATATTTTCCATAGCTCCAGTCAGCTACACATCTGAAGAAAAGCTGCCTGTGAACATGAGCGAATAATGTTGTTAGTTATTGAAAATTATGTATTTTGTGTCCACATGGAGACAGAGGATCTAGTGTAATTAGATGAGAGACACAGCCATAGTAAGTTGAGCTTCCAGCAATGTAACACACTCTCCGTTGTAAACATGATCAAATTCTGCTTGAATACTATCTTTGTCTCTCCACTCCATCATGTTGGAATGTTCAAAAACACCCAATGATCACTCCAGGGATGCTAAAGGCTAGCAAAGAGGATATATTGAACTTGCAATTAGAGGATTTAATCAATAAACATATTTAATTAAGTAGACACAATAAACTAGCCCAGCGAAGTGGTTCCCTTCCTCTCAGGTCAGAGGAGTGAAATGGACAGCACTGGGCCTGCAGAGCGTTTTACCGTCCAGGGGGAAATGTTAAATCAGACACTGTTTGCTGTCAGGCTGTAGCTAAACAGCTAAGAGGAACAATTAGTTTTAATGGTCCTCTTAGTTACAATGTATTAGAGCTGTTTCCAAAAACCCCCACTAACTTCTCTTGGGTTGAACTTCCTCCCCCGAACTGATATACTATAGGGTCTAATGTGTTGTGTTTAAAGGTACTGCTATGTTAATCCAATCTAATCAGCATGGGAATCAGCACCCTAGAGTCCATGTCCCGAGGGAATCTTTTTCTTTTTAATGCTTTTTCTTTATTTACAATCACAGCAAACTATATATACACCCCCCCCTTCCCCATTCTAAAAATAAAGAGTTAACCTAAACAGGCCAAATATCTGCATTTCATAAGACACTGTAATTGGTAGTCATTGTTGACACTATAAAATAATACAAAAATGTATATCCTTTGTGGACATGCATCCGAAGTGTTATTGTTTTCATTTATGTATATTTTTTGGAGTTAAATCTCCTGGTGTTGTGTTGGCATCCTGGCATCCCCTATCTACATTGAATTTTCACCATCTTTTCGTGCATGGCCCACTCATGCATACACCGACATGCACTTCTACACACGCATACACACACACGTTTCCACCCACACCCGTCCGTTTAAAACATGTACATTTTTATCTCCTGTTCGAAACCTATAACCATTTCATACTATAGTGTCAATTTTTTCCACCCCCATCGTATTTAAAATAGAGTGATTTGGTTTCTTATTCTATATTATAATTTACATACTATGTATTTCAGTAATTGTTTCTTTCCAATTGCTTATTGGTGGTGCCAGCGGTTTAAAAGCCCGTTTCTAGTTATCTGTTGAAGTGATGTTATTCTCAGAATTCTGAAGAGCTACTTATCAGAGTAGAAGACCAGTGCATGAGGGGTTCTCCCCAGGAGTATGTGTTCTGGATTTAGAGAATGCGAACGTTCTATCATCCAATACTTTGTATACTTCGATCCAGAAATGATTGAGGACTGGGCAGGAATATAATATGTGAGTATGGTTAGCTTTGCTCTCCCCACAGTTAGGCCAACATCTTGGTGTGATGTCATGGTTGTCTTTTGACTGTTTTATAGGAGTTATAAAAAATCTTCACTGAATGTTCCAAGACTATTCCCTCCAGAGTAGAGAGTTGGTTGTCTTGGACGTGTTTCTCGATATGTCCTCCCATTCCTCTTGGGATATTACTATTTGCAGCTCATCATCCCAATTAGTTACCGCTATAATGTATCATCTTTTGTTACTTCTTCGATAATTCTGTATATGTACCCCAGCACATTCTTAGCATTTACCTTGTTATATTTCTTTGCTATATACCTAATTAAGTGATGTATACTGAGCAAAAATATAAACCCAAATTGCTAAGTGTTGGTCCCATACTTCATGAGCTGAAATAAAATATCCCAGAAATGTTCCATATGTACCAAAAACACATTTTGTACACAAATGTGTTTATGTGTATTGAAGCCTCTTCACAACCGCAGACCACGTGTAACCATGCCAGCCCAGGACCACCACATCCGGCTTCTTCACCTGTGGGATCTTCTGAGACCAGCCACCCAGAGAGCTTATGAAACGGAGGAGTATTTCAATCTGTAATAAAACCCTTTTGTGGGAAAAAACTCATTCTGACTGGCTGGGCCTGGCTCCCCAGTGGATGGGCCTATAGCCTCCCAGGCCCACCCATAGCTCCGCCCCTGCCCAGTTATGTGAAATCCATAGATTAGGGCCTAATGCATTTATTTAAATTGACACATTTTCTTTATATGAACTGTAACTCAGTAAAATCATTGAAATTGTTGCATGTTGCATTTATATTTATGTTCAGTATATATCACTAAGCTTTTTATTAGGTCCCACTGCTTTAGTAAGATGGCTTCTTACTTGTAAATCATTGTAAAACAGAGTTCTGGAGGTTGAACTTTTTTGGGAGATTCTCAAATGTATCTGTCCCCTTGTCTGTAAACATCTGCTAATACCTCATAAGTCCTTTTTCGGACCACAATTTAAATGTCACTAATCATACTTGGCTTAAAATAGCAGTCCATTACAATTTCTCGCAGGTAGATCAGGCCTGTTTGAATGCATTTTGTTTGTGATAATATGTACTTCCTGGTTTTTCTATTTGTTTGATTTCCATCTGTTTCTATTTAGCTGTTGATGCCGGGTTTACAGTTCCTTCGGAAAGTATTTAGATGCTGGATTGACTGGCACAACTTCCACCGAAGGTGGCTCCTCTCCCTGTTCGGGCGGCGTTCGGCGGTCGTCGTCGCCGGCCCACTAGCTGCCACCGATCCCTTTTCCTTTTCTTTGATTTTGCCTGTCTTGTGTTCACCTGTGTCTAGTTTAGTTAATCAGTGGGGTATTTAATCTCGCCCTACCCGCTAGGTTTTGTGCAGGATTGTTTTAATTACTGTCGTTGGCTTGGTTGCGTTTTTTTTGCTGTTAATTAAGCAGGTGCATTTTCACGGGACTGTTTTGCCCTCACGTTAGTTTAGCAGAGGAGGGTTTCCTCCATTTTGTTTACTGGACTGCGTTCTTGTGGCTACGTTTGTGGTTCTGTACCTGTTGTGTTGGATGACAGTAATAAAACGCCCTTGGATATTCTTGCTCTCCTGCGCCTGACTCCACACCCACCTCTCCTAGGGAAATTCTGACATTCACAGTGCCTTCGGAAAGTACTGACCTCTTGACCTTTTCCACATTTTGTTACGTTACAGCCTTATTCTAAAATGGATGACATTTTCCCACTCGTCAATCTACACACAACCCCAAAATGACAAAGCAAAAACACTTTTTTTTTGTTGCAAATTCATTTAAAAAAACTGAAATATCACATTTAGTATTCAGACCCTTTACTCTGTACATTGTTGAAGCACCTTTGGCAGCGATTACAGCCTTGAGTCTTCTTGGGTATGACGCTACAAGCTTGGCGCACCTGTATTTGGGGAGTTTCTCCCATTCTTCTCTGCAGATCACCTCAAGCTCTGTCAGGTTGGATGGGGAACGTTGCTGCAAAACTATTTTCAGGTCCCTCCAGAGACGTTGATCGGGTTCAAGTCCTGGCTCTAGCTTTTCCACTCAAGGACATTCAGAGACTTGTCCCGAAGCCACTCCTGCATTGTCTTGGCTGTGTGCTTAGGGTCCTTGTCCTGTTGGAAGGTAAACCTTCACCCCCGTCTGAGGTCCTGAGCGCTCTGGAGTAGGTTTTCATCAAGGATCTCTGTACTTTGTTCTGTTCATCTTTCCCTCTATCCTGACTAGTCTCCCAGTCCCTGCCGCTGAAAAACATCCCCACAGCATGATGCTGCCATCACCATCCATGGTGCCAGGTTTATACCAGATGTGACAATTGACATTTAGGCCAAAGAGTTCAATCTTGGTTTGATCAGACGAGAGATTCTTGTTTCTCATGGTCTGAGAGTCTTTAGGTGCCTTTTGCAAAACTCCAAGCGGGCTGTCATGTTCCTTTTACTGAGGAGTGGTTTCCGTTTGGCCACTCTACCATAAAGGCTTGATTCCTGCAGAAATGCTTTGGTACCCTACCCTAGATCTGTGCCTTGACACAATCCTGTCTCGGAGCTCTACGGACAATTCCTTCGACCTCATTGCTTGGTTTTTGCTCCTTCATGCACTGTCAACTGTAGGATCTTAGAAAGACAGGTGTATGCCTTTCTAAATCATGTCCAATCAATTAAATTTACCACAGGTGGACTAGAAACATCTAAAGCATGATCAGTGGAAACAGGATGCACCTGAGCTCAATTTTGAATCTCATAGCAAACGGAGTAAATAAGGTATTTGTTTATCTTTTTTATAAATTTGCAAACATTTCTAAAAACCTGTTTTCACTTTGTCATTATGGAGTATTGTACATTGATCCGGATTGATCTGTAGACCTTGTATTTTCTGATTATTTCTTATATTTCCAACCAACGGTTCCATTCTTAAAATTAAGACTAAAGGTGACAAAGGATCACCCTGTCTTGTCCCCCTTCTGAGATCAAAGATTGAAATAGGGTACCATTTACCCCCAGGGAAAGCTAATGAGCATTTTAAGAAAATCCCCATCAAAATCTGTCTGTTTAGGCTAGAGCTTCTATTTTGCATGGGCTGCATCTCAATCCACCTCATCCACCAATGTGGGCCTTCCGCATATGTGGTGGAAGGTGGCAGAGCTACAGCATTGTTTGTCAGACCAAGAGACATCCCGAAAATCGGTCTTCTCACAAAATATCTGTATTGTCCTAATCTCTATGGAAAGATGAGACACTCACAAGCACAACGCTGTTCTCCGTTTTGCTCTACAACCCCCACAAGCGTCATGGGACTCATCTAAAGTCGATACCACCGATTTGCCAACATCTGTCTCTGGTGTCCGAACAGTTTTGCCTACATACTAATATTTGACCGACCGGATCGATTCGGTCTTATGTAGCAAAATGTGAAAGTGTTTTTTACATTGGATGAAAGTAGAGACTCAGAGCTAGAAAATTGTATATCATATACTTCAATTGAGAAACAATGGGAAAGTAGTTCTGCTTTGAAAGTTGACAAACTTCTAACTTCACTTTTGAGAAAATACCCCTTGAATGTTTTGGTACACCTACTAGAGAGCTCTTCTTTGTCTACACCCATTCAGCATCATTCACGTCCTCTTAAGCCTTAGCCCCACCCATCTGTTTAAGGATTCACATGTGAGGCGATGTACTAAACAACCAAAGATTTATAGACTAAAAGCTGGTTTATACTACGTCTATCGACAGCTGTCGCGGTGACATCAGAAACATTCTATTGTTGTCTGACATCAAACAAGCTAACATTAGGCTATAACTACTAATGGAAATGGCTCTGAGTAATGATTAATATTAATAGACAGATTATACATCCAATTTTAGCTAGTGAACCAGCCATCTAATGTTAGCTAGCTAGCTAACAGTAAGGTTTAACTTGCAATGAAAATTACTTTCTGACAACATGAGTGACGTGTAATATCTGAAAATATAGCCAGCTAGACTCTCATACCCGTATAAATTGATCAATGCTTCTCCCTCTCTGTCACGGATGCCATGGTTGCCCTTAGTTTGAACATGTCATCTGGAGACAACAGCCCTCTGTTTTCTCATTTTGACTCCTTCTGCACATTTGCAATCAAACGCCAGAATTTTCTCAATCTCCTTACCTATCAAACTCTAATTCCACCGGGCATTACATTGATTTCAAAACTCTGTGCTCCAGAAAGTGGAGAGCAACACTTTTGCAGTTCTACTACTTGATATCTTTTAAAAAAGCCACCTTAGAAAGGATTACCTACACATACTTACCAGATCATATTATAGACAGAAGCGTGCTATATGGCAGACAAATCTGAACTCATCTCTCAGCATGTCAAGCCCATCCATTATCTCAGCATATCATGGCAAGAGGGAAGGTTCCTGACTTTTTACGTGGCTAAACCAACTAGGCTCGTAATTTAAAAAAATATTCATATTTATAGATGGCATACAAGTTTATTATTAAGGCACATTAAAGTTCACATGTTCCAGAAGGCGTTTCTGACAACAAAATAAATGCATTTGATAAAGAAAATAATGTTTTTGTTCAAATGCCTCTCCTGTGAAGTAGTGACATGTGACATACTTCTAGTTGCCTGAAACGAGTCACATATGACCCCACCATCGAAAGTTGAGACACTTCAAAACATATGTTTTGACTATATGTTTTGCTATGTATGAACATGTTATTCAATGCCTTTTTTATGGGCTAAAAGCAGTAAGGCCAAATTCAATGTTTCAATGATTGTTGATCTTTGGTATGACCATCTTCAAAAATGTACATATGTTAGCTTAGTAGAAACCCAGCCCTGGGACCCTTAGACCTTAGGGGGAGCATCCTTAACTTGCTGATCTACTTGGGTGATCTGTATGGTGCCAGGAGTTACATGATGAGGAAGTGTTGGTTTGTGTCTGTATGTCTCTCTCTCTCTGTATGTTAATTATGTGTTCTTCACATGTGTGCATATACTTTAAGTATGAAAGAGTCCCACACTATCTCTGAAACTGAAGAAATCATAAATGCGGCAGTATTCATCTACTGTACCCTGACATAAACTGTTGTCCAGGCGATATGTGCCAAATTGTAGGTGATATGTTCCCTTTTTCATAAAAGCATGAAACTTGGTAAACTTGTAATTTGAGGACCTGCACATTTTCAGATATGCAGGCATCCTGGAGGCTTTGGCGGCCATTTTATATTCTGCCATTGCCGGACAGTGTATTTTCCTTCATATCTGCTAAACCAAACATGATAACACAGAACAGGTGATAGTTCAGGTGGGCCTTCACGCTTCAGCTAACAAAGGAAAGGAGGGGTGCTCAACAATAATGACAAAAATTATGAGAATGGCTTACCAAGAAAAATTTCCAAAAGGACTAATTCATGACAAAAAGGAGTTGGAGCACTCAACAAAAAAGGCAGAGATTGATTTACTTTTGCTCACTTTAATCCTTTGTACAGGATGCAAACAGGTCAGACGTTTCGACGTCTAGCTGATGTCTTCCTCGTAGTGACCTGACCATTGTAATTATCTCATATTTTTAGGCTAGTGGCCCATTGAAGTACAATGTAACAACATTATAATGATGATATGTTTCAAGGTAAAGGGCATGAGGCAACCAGCACCAAACCGCAGGAAGACAAGTTGGGGCTCGAGAGGGAGGATATCCACCACCAGCCCACATAAGGAGGTCCAGTCAGAACCATAACAAGAACTTTTGGTGATCAAAATATCACCAGGGCTTCTCACTGATGCCCAAGTGTCAGTCCTGAGTAAAGGATTCTCTTTCTCCCCTTCTAATAGGATGGACCCTTTTGCATTAAAAGTTGACACTTTAAAATATGTTTGCTAATTACATTTAAATAATTTATTCTGTGCTAATAAGCACCCACGGTGTAATGGCAATGCAGTATTTAGTAACTATAATGTATCTGGTATTTCTGATGTGAGAGAACAAACAACTTTCAAAAATAAGTTGAGTTTCATGCCTTATGCTAATTTGAGTCCCTCTCTTCTCACCTACAGTAGGCTGACAGAACATAATTTTGCTAAATTGGCCCGCAATATCCCTAAATAAACAGTTACTTTTGGTGACGTCCAGGACACCTTCAGCACCTGATGTCACAGGAATGCCAAAAACATCATCAAGGACAACAACCACCCGAGCCACTGCTTGTTCAGCCTGCTACCATCCAGAAGGCGGGGTCAGTACAGGTGCATCAAAGCTGGGACCGAGAGACTGAAAAACAGCTTCTATTTCAAGGCCTTCAGACTGTTAAACAGCCATCACTAGCACAGAGAGGCGACATACCGACTTGAAATCATTGGTCACTTTAATAAATAGATCACTAGCCACTTTAATAATGTTTATATATCTTGCATTACTCATCTCATATGTATATACTGTAGCCTATGCCGCTCTGTCATTGCTCATCCGTGTACAGTTGAAGTCAGAAGCTTACATACACCTTAGCCAAATATATTTAAACTCAGTTTTTCACAATTCCTGACATTTAATCCTAGTAAAAATTCCCTGTTTTAGGTCAATTAGGATTACCACTTTATTTTAAGAATGTGAAATGTCAGAATAATAGTAGAGAGAATTATTTATTTCAGGTTTTATTTATTTGATCACATTACCATTGGGTCAGAAGTTTACATACACTCAATTAGTATTCGGTAGCATTGCCTTTAAATTGTTTAACTTGGGTCAAACGTTTTGGGTAGCCTTCCACAAGCTTCCCACAATAAGTTGGGTGAATTCTGGCCCATTCCTCCTGACATAGCTGGTGTAACTGAGTCAAGTTTGTAGGCCTCCTTGCTCACACGTGCTTTTTCAGTTCTGCCCACACATTTTCTATAGGATTGAGATCAGGGCTTTGTGATGGCCACTCCAATACCTTGACTTTGTTGTCCTTAAGCCATTTTGCCACAACTTTGGAAGTGTGCTTGGGGTCATTGTCCATTTGGAAGACCCATTTGTGACTAAGCTTTATCTTCCTGACTGATGTCTTGAGATGTTGCTTCAATATATCCACATAATATTCCATCCTCATGATGACATCTAGTCACTAATACAGCAAAGCACCCCTACAACATGATGATGCCACCCACGTGCTTCACGGTTGGGATGGTGTTCTTAGGCTATTATGGCCAAACAGTTCTATTTTTGTTTCATCAGACCAGAGGACATTTCTCCAAAAAGTACAATCTTTGTCCCCCTGTGCAGTTGCAAACCGTAGTCTTGCTTTTTTTTAGGGCGGTTTTGGAGCAGTGGCTTCTTCCTTGCTGAGTGGCCTTTCAGATTATGTAGATAAAGGACTCATTTTACTGTGGATATAGATGCTGTTGTTCTGGGATTGATTTGCACTTTTCGCACCAAAGTACATTCATCTCTAGGAGACAGAATGCGGCTCCTTCCTGAGCGGTATGACGGTTCTGTGGTCCCATGGTGTTTATACTTGCATACCATTGTTTGTACAGATGCATGTGGTACCTTCAGGCGTTTGGAAATTGCTCCCAAGGATGAACCAGACTTGTGGAGGTCTACAATATTTTTTCTGAGGTCTTGGTTGATTTCTTTTGATTGTCCCATGATGTCAAGCAAGGAGGCACTGAGTTTGAAGGTAGGCCTTGAAATATATCCACAGGTACACCCCCAGTTGACTCAAATTATGTCAATTATCCTATCAGAAGCTTCTAAAGCCATGACATCATTTTCTGGAATTGTCCAAGCTGTTTAAAGCCACAGTCAACTTAGTGTATGTAAACTTCTGACCACTAGAACTGTGATACATTGAAGTATAGGAGAAATAATCTGTCTGTAAACAATTGTTGGAAAAATCATGCACAAAGTAGATGTCTAACCGACTTGCCAAAACTATAGTTTGTTAACAAGAAATTTGTGGAGTGGTTGAAAAATGAGTTTTGATGACTCCAACCTAAGTGTATGTAAACTTCCGACTTCAACTGTATTTATATATTCTTATTCCATTCCATTCCGTATTCCATTAGGTAGTTGTTGTGGAATTGTTAGATATTACTTGTTAAATATTGCTGCACTTTCGGAACTAGAAGCACTAGAAGCATATGTATGTGACCAATACAATTTGATTTGATTTGACTCTCAGTGCTGATGAACAAAATGCTTTGAAGGAACAGAAAGACAATCCAGATATTGTGATACAAAAATGCTGATAAGGGAGGGTCTATTGTGGTATTAAGCAGGGAATAATGTGACAGTCTATGCTGAACTCTGACACTAAGTTGTATGTCCCTCTCAGTTTCAACCCCACAGATAGAATGAAAAAGGATATAGATAGCTTCATTGATAACTCTCTTTCAGAGGGTTGATAACAGAACAGGAAAAGGACTTTCTCATTGCACCACTCCCAGCCTGTCCAGTTTCTTATGGCGAAAATACATAAAACTATGTATAAACCTCCTTTATGTCCAATAGTGTCAGGTAACAGCAGCCCCATTGAACCACTTTCTCAGTATGTGGATTTCTTAATCTCTAAATTTGTGCCACCATTGCATATAGAGCGAGCTCTTGCTATCTCAACACTAGACCGGTGGTAAGTACCTCAGTCTAACTTTATTGTGTCTCTCACTAAAAAAGCATTCAAATTAATTCTAATATGCGGACAGTTTCTACCAAAAGATTTGTGATACAGTGATGGGTCCTTTAAAACTATGCAAATTTATTTATGGGACACTGCGATGAGACCTTCAAATATGGGTGCATTCGTAAATTCACTCTGGCTATCTACTCAGATTTCCCATCTGAGTGTGCCAGAGCGCAGAATAACTGATGAATTTACAAACTCAACTCCCGATGAATATGGCCGGTATCAGTAAACATCGTCAAAGAAGCATAATTCAATTTGAAATCGGACACTGTGGTGGGATTAACAAGAAGTGTATCTTTAAAATGGTGTAAAATACTTGTATATTTGAGGAATTTTAATTGAGATTTCTGTTGTTTGAATTTGGAGCCCTGCACTTTCACTGGCTGTTGTCAAATCGATCCCGTTAGCGAGATCTCAGCCATAAGAAGTTAAAGTCACCAACGCTCTGGATAACATGAAAACAGAGTGAGGTGTTATCTAATTTGTGTCTGGATGTAGCTAGCAAGCTAACCAATGGGCGTAGCTTGGGTGTTTGACTGCCGTAGTGAGGTCAGAACGATCTGAGCGCACTCTGGGCACACTTTGGCACTCCAGATTGAATTTACGAACACTCCCTATGATGTCCAGAAAATAACATATTTGCAAAATATTGCCCTTTGGAAAAGATATAAAGACGACATCCCACTGGTATGGAACGGTACTGACACTCTCCTTTTAGGTTTCTTATAATTTATCTGACCTCAATCTCAAATTCACAGCAGAGAGAAGTCGGGGGAAAATCTTGGATCTTACAATCCACAAAAAAAAAGAAAACAAGTTGGAGTCTATCTTCCACAAGCTGCAGAGTAGGAATACACTTTTATGCATAGAGAGTAACCACCCGGTACACTTTAAAACTTCTTGGCGCACCCATCCCGTTAGCGGGATCATTTACATCAATATCCGCTGAATTGCAGAGCGCCAAATTAAATAACTAAAAATAATTTGTTTTCATGAAATCACAAGTGCAATATAGCAAAACACAGCTTAGCGTATTGTTAATCCACCTGGCGTGTCAGATTGCGTGAAAGCAAACCAAGCATTTATGTGAGGACATCTGTCTCAGCAGACAAAACATTAAACAATCACTTACCTTTGATGATCTTCGGATGTTTGCACTCACGAGACTCCCAGTTACACAATAAATGTTCCTTTTGTTTCATAAAGATTATTTTTATATCCAAAAACCTCAATTTGTTTGGCTCCTTTTGTTCAGAAATCCACAGGCTCGTGTAGGTCATGACAGGCAGACAAAAATTCCAAATAGTATCCGTAAAGTTTGTAGAAACATGTCAAATGTTTTTTATAATCAATCCGTTTTTACAATAAATAAGCGATAATATTTCAACCGGACCGTAGATTTTTCAATAGGAGAGAGAGAAAATGTCTGCTCCAAGCTGTTGCGCATGCAAAACTCTGGGGACACACAGCCATCCACTGACGCGATGTGATCATTCTCGCTCATTTTTCAGAAAAAAAGGCTGAAACTATGTCTAAAGACTGTTCACACCATGTGGAAGCCATAGGGAATCTGGTTGATATCCCTTTAAATGGAGGGAAGGCATGCAATGGAATAGGGAGCTTTCAAAATAAGAGGTACTCCCTGGTTGGATTTTCCTCAGATTTTTCACCTGCCATATCAGTTATGTTATACTCACAGATATCATTTTAACACTTTAGAGCATTTTCCATATCATAGCTTCTGGGCCTGAGTAACAGGTAGTTTACTTTGGGCACACTTTTCATCCAGACGTCAAAATACTGCCCCCAAGCCATATATATAATGGCGCTGCCTTGATTTTTGTGGTCTCTGCAACATCAGTTAAGTTATACTCACAGACAATATCTTTACAGTTTTGGAAACGTTAGAATGTTTTCTATCCAAAGCTGTCAATTATATGCATATTCTAGCATCTTGTCCTGACAAAATATCCTGTTTAAAATGGGAACGTTTATTTTCCAAAAATGAAAATACTGCCCCTAGAGTTGCAACAGGTTAATGTCACCTCTCCCGGCTCTTACTGACACTTATCATGACACCTACCACCTACCCTTTTTCCATTTACTTTGACAAGCATCCTCACCTACTGAGCACCGACCGACATCAGACGTCAATGGACATTGAAAAGTAGTTGAAATTTGCTCAGTCTGCACTGGCTAGACCAAATCTTAACCAATCATAGACGTCTATGCTTTGCAAGTTTGGACAGCACAGTACAGTAGAGAAGAGTATAGAACAGTACAGTAAATAAAATACAGTTAATTGCACCTCAGTAGAGCATACTACAGTAGAGTACAGTATAATATACTGTACTCGACTATACATATCTACTTTACTGTACTCAACTCTACTCTACTGTGCTGTGCTTTGCTGAACTGTACATTAATCTACACTACTCTACGGTGCTGTACGTGATGTCCAAACTTTTGAAACATAGATGTCTATGATTGTTTCAGATTTGGTCTGGTCCAGACCAAGCAAATGTGGTCTTGTTTGGGGTGGAGTTCATTCAAATATTAGCCAGTGTGTAGAATAATACCGACATGTGCAAAATAAGGATATTGAGTATTTCTACCTTTGTGTACCTATTTAGGATACATCACCATTAAGGAAATTATATCCATATTTATGCATTTCTGTATAGTACAGATCAGGGACCTATGATGTAATTCCGTTACCGAATGTAAATCCTCTTCACCTACTGTAGTTCAATAACCAAAATATATTATACTCAAGGTGTCATGTTTATTTCCATTTTATTTTTTAAACTTTATTTTACTAGGTAAGTTGACTGAACACGTTCTCATTTACAGCAACGGCCGGGGGAATAGTTACAGGGGAGAGGAGGGGGGATGAATGAGCCAATTGGAAGCTGGGGATGATTAGGTGGCCATGATGGTATGAGGGCCAGATTGGGATCTTTAGTGACCACAGAGAGTCAGGACACCTTTAACATGTTGTTGATGCTGCTCTATTCTTAGTGTAACACTCCTATTGGAAACACAATTACACTAGAATTCATAACACGGATGACAAACTGTTGTGGAGGTAAGTGTCTTTGTTCAACTTTGAAATTAATGTTTTTTTGTTTGGCATACATTTTAAATAGAAAAATCTGAGTCAAAGCATATTTCCGTTACCGTGAAATTGCCCTTATTATGATTTGTGTTGCTTAAAGTAACAACTGTCTGGTGGTGGTCACATATTCCAAAGAGAGACAAACTGGATAGAACCTCTCAATGAGGAATGTTCATTTTGTATTATTATTGTTGGCTATAAATATGTAGGCCTGAAATACCCTCCTAACATTTAAGCTTCCTTGACTGCTAGTGCAATCATAAAGAAGAATTATGAAGTGCTTCTGAAATATAAATTGAGGCATGGTGGTTGGCATTTGGGACTGGCAAGCACCATGAAATCACTCCATGAGGCCAGACAAATCAAAGTCCCTTCCTGTGTTCCAGGAATTTACACAGTTTCACACAATATACACTTTCACAATCAAGGTCAAGAAGACAGGAGCAGAACTGTCTGGCTCTGTATGCTACAGGCATTGGTGGTGCTTCTTGCCTCTGCAATGCCAGTTGCATTAGGGGTTGTGGAGAACAGTAGCCTGGCTCTCTGTCCAGGGACTTAGGAGCGACTCTGACATTGGGGGGTTTTAACTGACAAATGGACAAATTTACAAGGCAAGGGGGGCCTTGCAGAGGGGTACTGACTCTGGTACAGTCCAATCAGTCTTAGGGTCATGTCCATTCATAATAATACTGTGGATATATTTAAACATCCATTTTGCATTCTTTCTCTGCTACTGTATAAATAATTTTATAATAAATATCTTTACTTACTTCCCATATGTCAAGTTGTTACTACTGCTGTTACTACTGCTCTTCATACTCTGTGGGTTGAAACTTAATTTAATACTATTAACTTATAATACAGTTATTATACTGTAATAATAACCAGTAACAAAATAATCTGATGGGTAGTTTATCTGCGCCGCCATGTTTGTTTTTTCATGTCAACCAAAGATAAGAAGAAGAAGAGACAAGATCAGTTTGGTCTGTTTACAGTATGCATGTTGAAGGGGGTGTGATGTCTACCATCATTCACTTCCCTTCATTCACTTCTGTAAGTTTACGCGAAGGATGAGTGAGCCATCCCATCACCTCAATTTGTTAGGTCCCTCTGAGAAATGTGTGTCTGTGAAGCAGGAGCTCTGCTGGGGAGTGGAGGAGATAAGACTAGTTCCACAATAAATCAACTTTGTGGAGTGGACATTTACTGCTAAGTTTTAGATAACACTAAAAGCCATTGTTTATATAGCTTGGTAGGCAGGCTTTTGGTCTCAGGAGTAAAAAGGTAATGACGTAGGTAGTGACATCACCAGGATAGACTGAGAGTGTAACAAAACAACTTGAAACTTTTGTTTGATACAGAACTTACTCGGAAACATGCATGCTATGTTCCTGATTGTCAACTTCTGTCTGCAATTGCATTAGTAAAGGTTTTTTAATTATTTAATTAAATATATTATCATGATGCTAATTTCACCAATGACTGACAAGGACGAAAGTGTAATGCTCCGGGTGTCGTGGGTGTGGAGTCAAATGCAGGAAACAGAGATTTCAATGCTGTGCGTCTTTTAATAGCGCTTAACACACCACAGGGTGCTCACAAAAGTAACGTTCCAAACACAACAGAGCCGAAGGTTACATAGAAATAATCCCACACAACAACCAGGCGGGCCGGCTGTCTAATAAAGACAAACTAATTAACCCTACACAGGTGCTACCACTAAACATACAAGGAGGGGGAGGAAAAACAATCAGTGGCAGCTAATAGGCCGGTGACGACGACCGCCGAGCGCCACCCGCCCGGGAAAAGGAAACACCCTCGGTCGGACTCGTGACAGTACCCCCCTGACGCGCGGCTCCCGCAGCGCGCCGACACCGGCCTCGAGAGGTCGCCCGGAGGACGAGGTGCAGGGCGATCCGGATGGAGGCGATGGAAATCCCTCAACATGGAGGGATCCAAGATGTCCCCCACCGGTACCCAGCACCTCTCCTCCGGACCGTACCCCTCCCAGTCCACGAGGTACTGCAGGCCCCTCACCCGGCGCCTTGAGTCCAGAATGGCCCGGATCGTGTACGCCGGGGTCCCCTCGATGTCCAGAGGGGGGGAGGGACCTCCGGTACCTCACTGTCCTGCAGGGGACCAGCCACCACCGGCCTGAGGAGAGACACATGAAACGAGGGGTTAATACGATAATAGGAAGGGAGTTGTAATCGATAACACACCTCGTTTATTCTCCTCAGGACTTTAAAGGGCCCTACACACTGCGGACCCAGCTTCCGGCAGGGCAAGCGGAGAGGTAGGTTTCGGGTCGAGAGCCAGACCCTGTCCCCCGGTACAAACACGGGGGCCTCACTGCGGTGGCGGTCAGCACTCCTCTTCTGCCGTCCACTCGCTTGTCGTAGAGAGTCCTGGACGGCCCTCCAGGTCTCCTTGGAGCGCTGTACCCATTCCTCCACCGCAGGAGCCTCGGTCTGGCTCAGATGCCATGGTGCCAGGACCGGCTGGTACCCCAACACACACTGAAAAGGGGACACGTTAGTAGAGGAGTGGCGTAGTGAGTTCTGAGCCATTTCAGCCCAGGGAATGTATCGTGCCCACTCCCCTGGCCGATCCTGGCAATACGACCGCAGAAACCTACCCACCTCCTGGTTCACTCTCTCCACCTGCCCATTACTCTCGGGGTGATAACCGGAGGTCAGGCTGACGGAGACCCCCAAGCGTTCCATGAACGCTCTCCATACCCGAGACGTGAATTGGGGGCCCCGATCAGAAACGATGTCCTCCGGCACCCCGTAGTGCCGAAAGACATGGGTGAATAACGCCTCCGCAGTCTGTAGGGCTGTAGGGATACCGGGCAACGGGAGGAGACGGCAGGACTTAGAGAACCGATCCACAATCACTAGAACCGTGGTGTTCCCCTGAGACGGCGGAAGATCGGTCAGGAAATATATGGACAGATGTGACCATGGCCGCTGTGGAACGGGAGGGGTTGTAGCTTCCCTCTAGGAAGGTGCCTAGGAGCCTTACT
>NC_056434.1:38406445-38412138 GCF_018296145.1 Oncorhynchus tshawytscha | reverse complement strand
TCTACAATTTTAATCCTGATGTCCTTACACAGCTCACTGGTCTTGGCCATTGTGGAGAGGTTGGAGTCTGTTTGATTGAGTATGTGGACAGGGGTCTTTTATACAGGTAATGAGTTGAGAACAGGAGGGCTTCTTCAAAGAAAAACTAACAGGACTGTGAGAGCTGGAATTCCTATTGGTTGGTAGGTGATCAAATACTTATGTCATGCAATAAAATGCAAATAAATTACTTAAAAATCATACAATGTGATTTTCTGGATTTTAGCTTTAGATTCCGTCTCTCACAGTTGAAGTGTACCTATGATAAAAATTACAGACCTCTACATGCTTTGTAAGTAGGAAACACTGCAGATTTTGCAGGTTATCAAATACTTGTTCTCCCCACTGTAGTTGCATCAAAGGTGGAGGAAAAGAAGGGAAAGGAAATGTATATACAGTACCAGTCAAAGGATTGGACACACCTACTCATTCAAGGGCTTTTCTTTATTTTTATTGTTTTGTACATTGTTGAGTAATACATAACTATTAAACAACACATATGGAATCATGTAGTCACCAAAAAAAGTGTTAAACAAAGGAAAAGCAGCCAACAAGTGCTAAGCATATGTGGGAACACCTTCAAGACTGTTGGAAAAGCATTCCAGGTGAAACTGGTTGAGAGAATGCCAAGCGTGAGTAAAACTGTCACTACATGATTGCATGTGTGTTATTTCATAGTTTTGATGTCTTCACTATTATTCTACATTATAGAAAATAGTACAAATAAAGAAAAACCCCGGAATGAGTAGGTGTGTCCAAATGTTTGACTGCTACTGTATATATACAGTGCATTCGAAAAGTATTCAGATGCTGCTGATGAGCTGGTCGCTGACAGGCTGGTCCTGTGGCTGGCTGCTGATGGGTTGGTCCTAGGTCGGGCTGACGGTCAATCTCATCCTCTTCTTCCAACTCACTATCAGTCTTCGAATTGACATAGACATGATCCTCATATTCGGAAAATTCTCCATCTTCCACACTAGCTTCTCTCTCTCAAAAAGAAACGCTAAGGCCCTCTGAGAAGAGATGCGTTTTGTCATACTGATTGATTGTGGTAAGGAGCCAGACATGCAAAGGTATTTATTTGCTGTGTCTCTTCCCCAATTTGCACCTGGCTGGGGTAGAGAGGGAAAACACAGAATTTACAGAAAATACAGAATTATATACAATGAAATAATGCTTCGTAATAACATTGTGCAGGTTCCCGCATGACATCGTGTCATTCAACACACTTCAAAGAATGAGAGAAAAGCGGCAGCCAGGCAGGGAGTCAGACAGGTAGGTTGTTGGTACAGCAGGCCCAGGGAGGAAGAAGACACAGCAAACCTTTTCATTTTTACTTGTTTTCAACAACACATACTGTACACTTTTCCACATTTGTATTATCCTCCATCCAGTGGACCCCAACACTACATATGTAATATACATTTGTAGTGGGTGCACAGTGTGCACTCAATTAAGATGAGCCAATGCCAATGAGTCTCAGGTTGAGAAAACATTAATTGTATCATTTTTCTTTTTAGTAAATATTGAAAATGGGTCCCACAGACACGAACACAACAGAACGGTTAAGGTGCCTTTTAGCCAATTCCAAGGGGCTGTCATGTGCCTTTTACTGAGGAGTGCCCAGCTTCCATATGGGGGCACTACCATAAATGCCTGACTGGTGGAGTGCTGCAGAGATGGTGTTCCTTCTGGAAGGTTCTCTCATCTCCACAGAGAAACTCTTGAGCTCTGTCAGTGACCATGGGGTTCTTGGTCACCTCCTGACCAAGGCCCTTCTCCCCCGATTGCTCAGTTTGGCCGAGCGGCTAGAGTCTTGTTGGTTCCAAACTTCTTCCTTTCAAGAATGATGGAGGCCACTAGGTTCTTGGGGACCTTCAATGCTGCAGAAATGTTTTGGTACCCTTCCCCAGATCTGTGCCTCGACACAATCCTGTCTCGGGAGCTCTACGGACAATTCCTTCGACCTCGTGGCTTGGTTTTTGCTCTGACATGCACTGTCAACTGTGGGAACTTGTAGAGAGAGGTGTTTGCCTTTCCAATACATGTCCAATCCATTGAATTTACCACAGGTGGACTCCAATCAAGTTGTAGAAACATCTCAAGGATGATTAATGGAAACAGGATGCACCTGAGCTCAATTTCGTGTCTCATAAGAAGGGTCAAAATACTTATGTAAATAAGGTATTTCAATCTTTTTTTTATTATAATAACCTGTTTTTGCTTTGTCATCATGGTTATTGTGTGTAGATGGATGTAAAATAAAATATTTCATCTATTATAGAATAAGGCTGTAAGGTAACAAAATGTGGAAAAATGTAAGGGGTCTGAATACTTTCCGAATTCAGTGTTTATATACAGAGAGAGAAAAAGGGAGAGAGAGAGGCAGGCAGGCACTGAGGTGTCGCAGAGGAGAAAGCTTCCTCCATTATCAGTGAGGTTCGACAGTCAGATTGTGGGTTTAATCTGGATGGAGCAGTGGACATGTTTTACAGAGATGGTTAAATCTCAACCGAAGATTGTGATGAAGGGAAAGGGTGAGAAATAAGTAAGCCATGCACTGGGATAGATTCCATTCAATATTAATCTAACCTCAATTTCCAATAACTCCTGCCTCATCTGTCCATCATCTACCGCCTGACAGTTGCTCAGGCTGGAAAAATCGTTTTCAGGAGAATGAGCAACGCTCCCTACATCAACGTGTGGCGATATCAAATTACCTCGAATGACTTGTGAAGGCATTGTAGTGGAGACAATATTGGCTAAATTTCCATTTCTGTCCAGCACCCCCACACTTCCAGGCAACACATGACATATGGCATAGCACCTGTCACTAGCCTTCCATGTTAGTGTGGAGGGACAGGGACAGAAGAGAACGCTTTCAAAGGGGAAAATGACAGAGGGTGACGGAGAACATGGCTATCCATCATTGGTCTCGAAAACCAGACCCAAGGCAACAGTGACTAGGGTCTGGTTTCAATTATGGATTTTTTTGGCAACTTGGCAAAAAAATTGTTCCGTGTGGGTCCTCTTCAGACGAACAACACTGCCAAAACATCACAAGTGTGGGCTTAAATGCAGGGCTTAAAATGCAGGCAGGAACTGGGCTCATAAAAAAAATCATCCCCTCGGAAACCACCTCCTTCATCTCCACTACTTCATGTGTTTTATATTGAGCTGCATATCCACTACCCCACCATCCTTTCGGAAAAGATGACCACGACTCCATTTTGTTGATCCCTGCCTACAGACAGAAACTAAAACAATAAGCTCCCACGCTGAGGTCTGTCCAACGCTGGTCCGACCAAGCCGACTCCACACTCCAAGACTGCTTCCATCACGTGGACTGGGAGATGTTTCGTATTGCGTCAGACAACAACATTGACGAATACGCTGATACGGTGTGCGAGTTCATTAGAACGTGCGTTGAAGATGTCGTTCCCATAGCAACGATTAAAACATTCCCTAACCAGAAACCGTGGATTGATGGCAGCATTCGTGTGAAACTGAAGGCACGAACCACTGCTTTTAATCAGGGCAAGGTGTCTGGTAACATGACTGAATACAAACAGTGCAGCTATTCCCTCCGCAAGGCTATCAAACAAGCTAGCGCCAGTACAGAGACAAAGTAGAATCTCAATTCAACGGCTCAGACACAAGAGGCATGTGGCAGGGTCTACAGTCAATCACGGACTACAGGAAGAAACCCAGCCCAGTCACGGACCAGGATGTCTTGCTCCCAGGCAGACTAAATAACTTTTTGCCCGCTTTGAGGACAATACAGTGCCACTGACACGGCCTGCAACGGAAACATGCGGTCTCTCCTTCACTGCAGCCGAAGTGAGTAAGACATTTAAACGTGTTAACCCTCGCAAGGCTGCAGGCCCAGACGGCATCCCCAGCCGCGCCCTCAGAGCATGCGCAGACCAGCTGGCCGGTGTGTTTACGGACATATTCAATCAATCCCTATACCAGTCTGCAGTTCCCACATGCTTCAAGAGGGCCACCATTGTTCCTATTCCCAAGAAAGCTAAGGTAACTGAGCTAAACGACTACCGCCCCATAGCACTCACATCCATCATCATGAAGTGCTTTGAGAGACTAGTCAAGGACCATATCACCTCCACCCTACCTGACACCCTTGACCCACTCCAATTTGCTTACCGCCCAAATAGGTCCACAGACGATGCAATCTCAACCACACTGCACACTGCCTAACCCATCTGGACAAGAGGAATACCTATGTGAGAATGCTGTTCATCGACTACAGCTCGGCATTCAACACCATAGTACCCTCCAAGCTCGTCATCAAGCTCGAGACCCTGGGTCTCGACCCCGCCCTGTGCAACTGGGTACTGGACTTCCTGACGGGCCGCCCCAGGTGGTGAGGGTAGGCAACAACATCTCCTCCCCGCTGATCCTCAACACTGGGGCCCCACAAGGGTGCGTTCTGAGCCCTCTCCTGTACTCCCTGTTCACCCACGACTGCGTGGCCATGCACGCCTCCAACTCAATCATCAAGTTTGCGGACGACACAACAGTGGTAGGCTTGATTACCAACAACGACGAGACGGCCTACAGGGAGGAGGTGAGGGCCCTCGGAGTGTGGTGTCAGGAAAATAACCTCACACTCAACGTCAACAAAACTAAGGAGATGATTGTGGACTTCAGGAAACAGCAGAGGGAACACCCCCATCCACATCGATGGAACAGTAGTGGAGAGGGTAGCAAGTTTTAAGTTCCTCGGCATACACATCACAGACAAACTGAATTGGTCCACTCACACAGACAGCATCGTGAGGAAGGCGCAGCAGCGCCTCTTCAACCTCAGGAGGCTGAAGAAATTCGGCTTGTCACCAAAAGCACTCACAAACTTCTACAGATGCACAATCGAGAGCATCCTGGCGGGCTATATCGCCGCCTGGTATGGCAACTGCACCACCCTCAACCGTAAGGCTCTCCAGAGGGTAGTGAGGTCTGCACAACGCATCACCGGGGGCAAACTACCTCCAGGACACCTACACCACCCGATGCTACAGGAAGGCCATAAAGATCATCAGGACACCAACCACCCGAGCCACTGCCTGTTCACCCCGCTGTCATCCAGAAGGCGAGGTCAGTACAGGTGCATCAAAGCTGGGACCGAGAGACTGAAAAACAGCTTCTATCTCAAGGCCATCAGACTGTTAAACAGCCACCACTAACATTGAGTGGCTACTGCCAACACACTGTCAATGACACTGACTCTACTCCAGCCACTTTAATAATGGGAATTGATGGGAAATGATGTAAATATACCACTAGCCACTTTAAACAATGCTACCTTATATAATGTTACTTACCCTACATTGTTCATCTCATATGCATACGTTGATACTGTACTCTATATCATCGACTGCATCCTTATGTAATACATGTATCACTAGCCACTTTAACTATGCCACTTGGTTTACATACTTAACTCATATGTATATACTGTACTCGATATCATCTACTGTATCTTGCCTATGCTGCTCTGTACCATCACTCATTCATATATCCTCATGTACATATTCTTTATCCCCTTACACTGTGTATAAGACAGTAGTTTTTTTGAATTGTTAGTTAGATTACTTGCTCGTTATTACTGCATTGTCGGAACTAGAAGCACCAGC
>NC_056434.1:36402156-36599656 GCF_018296145.1 Oncorhynchus tshawytscha | reverse complement strand
TGGATTTAATATTTAGATTGTAGATGATTGATGTTGATACAGTCAGAGATTTGGAAATAATGACGAGATACCTGTGTCTCCACCATAATGGGATGTGTTGTCCACAGAGTGGAAAAGTGGGCTCTCAAGCTCGAGCCTATTCCTCTCTTTGGATTGGTGGATACATCAAGGGGTGTTGACGTCAACCGCCTGTATTCAATGGAGAGTGAGATGCTATGCTAGCCTCATGAATATGCATAGAGCGTCTCAAATTTCAACAGAGACAACTCTGATATAAAGTGTTTTTTTCTCAAAGTTGCCAGGATGTCACATGCATCACAAATATACCAGTACACTCGTAACAACCTAAGCATTACAAAACATATATTAGATTAAATATCTTGTAAATTTGACTGCTGACATGAAAAACATTGTGGGTCTGTATTAATAGTGGACTACACTTACAAAAAAAGATTGCAGTTTTCAAACTGCAGTAACTGCAGTCGACTGTGGTATTTTGGACACAGTAATTGCAGAATAACTGCAGTTACACTGCAAAATTACTGCATAAAATAATGGTGTTATTTTGGACGCAGTATTTGTGTCACGAATACCACCAAAGGTGGCTCCCCTTCCTGCTCGGGTGGCGCTCGGCGGTCGTCGTCGCTGGTCTATTAGCTGCCACCGATCCCTTTTTCCTTTTTGTTTGTTTTTGTCTAATTGTTTTTAACTGTTCCTTGTTGGGGTTTTGGGATGGGTGTTATTTAAGTTCGTTTGGCCCGCTGTTGTTTGTGCGGGCTTGTTGGTTGTTACGTTTGGTGATGTATCGTGTTTTGTTTTGGAATTTCGCTGTCCAGTGTTTGTATCTAGGTTTTGGGTTGGTTTAGCGCCAGTGTTTTGGGCATTCACCCATGTTTTGGATCTGTTACGTTTTGAAGGACATTAAAGCGTTTTCCCGTTCATTTCGCTCTCTGCATCTGACTCCTCACTCATTTCACTCACCCGCCGTTACAGAAGCCCGCATCACCAGATGGAGTCAGCAGGAGCAGAGACCACCCCTCTCCCCACGATGGAGGAGAGAGTCCTTCATCATACGTCCATCCTCCATTGCATCGGATCAGCAATAGATCAAATGATGGAGAGGATGAACCGTTGGGAGAGGAGTGGTCTCCCTACTACCCCACCTACCCTCCCACCAGCAACTCTACCATCTCCTCCAGCGGGATCCGGTGCCAGCGCTCTGCGCATCACGCCTCCGAGGGAGTGCGATGGAGCGGCGGCGGGGTGCCAGGGATTTCTGCTACAACTAGAGCTCTACCTGGCCACCGTTCGGCCTGCTCCCTCGGACAAGGAGAGAGTGAGTGTCCTCGTCTACTGCCTGACGGGTAGGGCCCTGGAGTGGGCCAACGCCGTTTGGAACGGGCCCGACTCAGCGAGGGGCCACTACCTGGAGTTCACCCGCCGTTTCCGGGCTGTGTTCGTTCAACCTCCAGAGGGCCGAGCGGCGGGTGAGAGGTTGTTCCATCTCCGGCAGGGGACGAGGAGCGAGCAGGACTTTGCGTTGGATTTCCGGACTTTGGCCGCTGGAGCTGGGTGGAACGATAGGGCCCTGATTGACCATTACAGGTGTAGCCTAAGAGAGGACGTCCGCAGGGAGCTGGCTTGTCGGGACACTACGCTCGGCTTGGATGAGCTGATTGACATGTCTATCCGGCTAGACCATCTGCTAGCTGCTCGCGGACGTTCTGAAAGGGTCTGAAAGGGTCCCCCCACTCCCATTCCAATGTAACTAGGAGGGGCTGTGTCTAGGGAGACCAGAGGAGGAGGCTCCTCCTGTACCCATTGTGGCCGGAGAGGGCACACTTCCGGTTGGTGCTGGAGGAGTCCATCTGGGAGTCGAGAGGGCAGGCGGAACACTCCTCGTCACCCCAGGTGAGTCAGCACCACACTCTCCCAGAGCTTCCTGTTGGACACATGTTTTTGTTCATCTGTTTCCTTAAGTTTTTCCCCTCTCTCCAGCATAAGGCGCTAGTCGATTCAGGCGCAGTGGGGAATTTTATAGATTGCGGACTCGCTCAGAGGTTGAGGATTCCGTTAGTTAAGGTAGACCCCCCCTTCCCCATGCACTCCTTAGATAGTCGACCGTTCGGGTCAGGGCTGGTCAGGGAGGCCACGATTCCTCTGGAGATGATTACGCAGGGGGATCATAAGGAACGGATTAGTCTGTTCCTTATCGATTCACCTGCGTTTCCGGTGGTACTGGGGATTCTCTGGCTGGCTATTCACAATCCTAAACTTTCGTGGAGACAGGGAGCTCTCCAGGGTTGGTCTGATGAGTGTTCATGCAGGTGTTTAGGAGTTTCCATCGGTGTGACAACGGTGGAGCCTTCAGTAAGAAGGAGGCGACCCTATTACCACCCCATCGACAGGGCGATTGCGTGATAAACCTCCAAGTAAACGCTGCCCTCCCCAGGAGTCACGTGTATCCGTTGTCCCAGGAGGAGACGTTGGCTATGGAGACATATGTCACGGAGGCTCTGGGACAGGGGTACATTCGACCCTCCATGTCACCCGTCTCCTCGAGTTTCTTTTTCGTGAAGAAAAAGGAGGGCCATTTAAAGTCCTGAGGAGAATAAACGAGGTGTGTTATCGATTGTTACTCACTTCGTAGGGTAGCCTAGTGGTTAGAGCGTTGGGCTAGTAACCGGAAGGTTGCAAGGTCAAATCCCTGAGCTGACAAGGTACAAATCTGTCGTTCTGCCCCTGAACAGGCAGTTAACCCACTGTTCCTAGGCTGTCATTGAAAATAAGAATTTGTTCTTAACTGACTTGCCTAGTTAAATAAAGGTAAAATAAAAATAAATAAAAAATATTAACCCCTCGTTTCATGCGTCTCTCCTCAGACTGGTGGTAGCTGGTCCCATGCAGGACAGTGAGGTTCTGGAGGTCCCTCTGCCCCCTATGGACACCGGCGTACATGATACGGTCCATTCTGGACTCTAGATGCTGGGTGAGGGGCCTGCAGTACCTCGTGGACTGGGAGGGGTACGGGCCGGAGGAGAGGTGCTGGGTCCCGGTGGGGGATATATTGGATCCCACTATACTAAGGGAGTTCCATCGCCTCCATCCGCATCGCCCTGCGCCTTGCCCCCCGGGTCGTCCACGAGGCCGGTGTCGGCGCGGGGACATGATGAAGGACATTATTAAAGTGTTTTCCCGTTCATTTCACTCTCTGCATCTGACTCCTCACTCATTTCACTCACCCGCCATTACAATTTGCTGCATACTGCAGTTATACTGCACTCTAACTGCAGTTATTCTGCATTCTGATTGCAAACTTTTGCCATAAGTGTAATACTAAAAGTGTTACTTCATATTTTCTAGATCCCTATTCATTGGTAGATGCAAGTTACCCAGTCTCTCGACTTAGTGCACCAGTGCTTTTACAGTTGTATTGTGTTTTGTGTCTAGGTTTCTTTCTTTACGTTGTTTTCCTCACTGGCCAACATTGGGTTTGTGCTCTGTGATTGGCCTCCCTCACACAGGCAGCGGGTGAGAAGCACGGTTAGAGGCTGATGGTAGCTCCAGCCATCAGCCATCCACCATGCTGATTCAGTTCATTACAGTTTTGTGAAGAAAACATTAGAATGGAGTTAGCTGAGGTCACTAGGGCCTGTTGTTATGGTCGTGGTGCTAGCTAGCGCCATAGTGGCTGTGGTCTGCCAAAGGTAAGTGGGATGCTGTAATGCGCCCAATCTCACTATGAAGTCTCATTACCAAGTTAGCAAAGGACTTTACAGCAGGGGTGCAGCAAACTAACAAAGTCATAAAAACTATGTGAGCTGTATAGTGTTTCATATTGTTTGGGATGTCAAATTAAAGTCAGTGATACTGGGGAATATCATGTGTTGAGGAGAGCGCTCCGGAGGCCTCATTATTTGCTGTAATTTAGTCAGTTGCTTGGTTCAATGACCATCTTTAAGTGAACACAGGCTGAAAGTATAATTCAAACAATGTTTGCACAGTCTCCTTGGTGGCAGTAGTAGGTTTTCAGTACCCCAAGCACGTACAGCAATACCCATTTGATTGAATTAAGCCCATACACACATAAGGAACTATAAGGAAGTTACGTCGAAAACCCATGCAAGCTGGAGAATATTATGGTCTGGGCAGAGAGCTCTTGAGGTTTAATTAGTAGCTGGGGTTTTTTCAGTAGCTTGGTTCAATGTCTGGGATTCGTCTAAGGGAGCACAGAATCAGAGGAGGCTAAATCAGGGATATAAGTGCCTGTTAATTGGCCGAAGAGACGCTTGAGAGGTTAAAGGCCCAGTGCAGTTAAAATTATATTTTCTATGTGTTTTATAATATATATCATATTGTACAACATTTGATGAAACTATCACTGTAAAAGTGTGATATTGTTTTCTCAATGTTATTTCCTGATAGTTGCTGGTTGAAAATACAATCTACACAGGACTTTCTAATCAGCAGATTTGCATGGGCGGGAGTTTCGGCTTTCCATGTAGGAAATCAACATGTGGTAAAACAGGTAATAGACCAATAACAAATAGAGTTCCAAACCTCTCTGACAATAACAGTTTTTAGTTTTCCCCTCCTACTCAGACCACTCCCAGACAGTCCTTGCGAAATTCTTGCTTGAGAAATAGTTTTTAGCTAAAAAGCTATTTTTGTCCATTTTAATGTCAGTTTATTACAGTAAGGTACTTAATTGTTACACAAAAATGATTTGATATTGATACAAAGACAGCTGCATCGAGCTTTTAATGTTCAGGATCAAGTGAAACAGGGATGTGGAACCCATGTGATTTTAATATCAAGAAATCTAATCATAGAGTCATGTGACTGAGGGCTTGTCCTATTTCCATGGTTACAGGATATACATGAGGATGATGCATGACTCATCTGTGTCATACTGTCTCAAATCAATTCAAACTGTATTTGAAGTGAACTCAAACACCAATCAATATTACAGTGAACTAGACAATACAATTAATTAAAATGAAGTATTGAAAACAGATTGGCAACAACAGAACATGGCAGCGCACATGTGGCATGGAAACCTAGCGCTCTGCTCCACAGGTGAGATGATGCACCGACTGGGCCAGTCATTAGGCAACCTGGCCACAACTGTTGCCAAGGGGCCTTGTGCCATGACAAGGTGCAGACAGCCTCACAGAGACTAGTAACACTGTCAAAATGGACGCCAAGTCTGCACTCACTTAACCGCTGTGCCTGAAGGCGGAATGTTCCCCTTCTGAAGGCTGCATTAGCTCATTTTATAGATGTTACAGGAACTACTTTCTTTCTTTCTGCCCAGCCACTGTATTTACACATAATCAGCTGTCCCGGGAGAGGGAAGAGAGGAAGAGGGGGGGTTTGTGTCTGTCTTTTTGTCTAGTTTGTCTATACAGCATTTTCTCTTTCTCACACATCTAGAGAGAGAAAGACAGAGAGGTGAGGGAAGCTGAAATAGAGGTCCTATTTACACAACATGAAGTGACTCCAAACCTATTAAGAATATTAAGCTCTCACTAGTATGAAATGTTTAATGGACTTG
The DNA here is from genome assembly GCF_018296145.1 of Oncorhynchus tshawytscha. NCBI lineage: Eukaryota > Metazoa > Chordata > Actinopteri > Salmoniformes > Salmonidae > Oncorhynchus > Oncorhynchus tshawytscha. The sequence continues at coordinate 36,594,099 of NC_056434.1, read as the reverse complement.
TGTTTTTCAGCATTATCACTGTTGACAGGTCATCCGATACATGTTGAGGTTAAGTCAGTGTTTGAAACATCACACATGTACACACAATCTAGAGAAATCAAAAAGGGAAATGAACAACGTTGCCTGCTGACACCACATTTCTATAATACAATGTACGGTGTTATATATGGCCTGGTTTAAATGTACCCCTGTCAGAGTAACAGGTCAACTATTCCCATAGAGCCTTTGTATGGGGCTTTGTATCGTACGCCTTTCCACTCTACCCAAATCAGCTATGCAGCCATGACTGAGGGTTGGGGACAACACACAATTCACCTCCCATTTCACAGACGGCAGCCGCAGCAAAGGTCCATGTTTAGTGGATTGGGGCGGTACGGGAAATATTATTATAATACATCCAAGGGCGTCTAAAGATAGGGGTTCTGAGGAATATAGGTACAACATAGCAGACAGACACACACACTACGGAGTGTGCCAAACGAGAACGTCCACCATGTAGTGTGAATTATTCCATAAGAGACTAATAGAACAGGCAGTACTGTTCCGTTACAGAATTGCTCTGTCTCATGGAGACACAGTGGGAGCATGATATGAACAGCCTGAACCATTCCAATCAAGATGCACACTTCCTTCCTTACTCCCCATTTGACAGACCATTTGACAAGGATTCGTGATAGCCCAATTTAAGGTACTGAAGTCACACGGTGTACAATTCCATTCAACTGAAAATCAAATCAAATCAAATGTATTTATATAGCCCTTCGTACATCAGCTGATATCTCAAAGTGCTGTACAGAAACCCAGCCTAAAACCCCAAACAGCAAGCAATGCAGGAAGCACGGTAGAAGCACGGTGGCTAGGAAAAACTCCCTAGAAAGGCCAAAACCTAGGAAGAAACCTAGAGAGGAACCAGGCTATGTGGGGTGGCCAGTCCTCTTCTGGCTGTGCCGGGTGGAGATTATAACAGAACATGGCCAAGATGTTCAAATGTTCATAAATGACCAGCATGGTCAAATAATAATAATCACAGGCAGAACAGTTGAAACTGGAGCAGCAGCACGGCCAGGTGGACTGGGGACAGCAAGGAGTCATCATGTCAGGTAGTCCTGAGGCATGGTCCTAGGGCTCAGGTCCTCCAAGAGAGAGAAAGAAAGAGAGAAAGAGAGAATTAGAGAGAGCATACTTAAATTCACACAGGACACCAGATAGGACAGGAGAAATACTCCAGATATAACAAACTGACCCTAGCCCCCCGACACAAAAACTACTGCAGCATAAATACTGGAGGCTGAGATAGGAGGGGTCAGGAGACACTGTGGCCCCATCCGATGACACCCCCGGACAGGGCCAAACAGGAAGGATATAACCCCACCCACTTTGCCAAAGGACAGCCCCCAAACCACTAGAGGGATATCTTCAACCACCAACTTACCATCCTGAGACAAGGCCGAGTATAGCCCACAAAGATCTCTGCCACGGCACAACCCACGGGGGGGGGGGCGCCAATCCAGACAGGAAGATCACATCAGTGACTCAACCCACTCAAGTGAATGGGTGAATGGCGACACTCTTCATGCAGTGTCCGGAAACTCACATTTGCCTTCTAAGCAGTAGGGATTTGGGGTATGCGAAAATAACGTTTTACATCATGTGAAATTTTGAAAATGTAGTATGCTTTAAATGCCAGGATATCATACTCATTTCGTCTTTTCATCCTAGTAGTACTCGCTGCACACTGGTGAGGAAGAGAATCGTCTTTCAAGGCCCATGTGTGTTTGACAGCAGCTGATAATCAGGTGATGCACTGTACCAAAATGAACAAATGGAGCGATTCAAAGCAATTGCGCATTAGATGACACATTCTCAGTATGGATGAGCCAAGTATGTTAATATTTGTTGCTTACTGCATCCATTTTTACTAAACAGTGCATTCTAAACAGTATGTAGTTTTAGTAAGTAGTAGGCAGAACACCTCTACAGAGCTGAATGGAGCAGTGTGTACAGCACATCTAGATTAAGATCAAGACTGAGTAGGTCAGAACTGACAGAAATACTGATCTTTCCTTCGACATAGTAGGCAGTTAGTAGGTAGTTCCACTGACTTGTACTACAATAAACCTGTTCTGAGGTCAACCCCCAGGGAATACTGTATCTTTCTGGGAGGAGAGAGGGGAACTTTTGCACGCCCAATTTTTCAGTTTTTGATTTGTTAAACATTTTTGAAATATCCAATAAATGTCGTTCCACTTCATGATTGTGTCCCACTTGTTGTTGATTCTTCACAAAAAAATACAGTTTTATATCTTTATGTTTGAAGCCTGAAATGTGGTAAAAGGTCGCAAAGTTCAAGGGGGCCGAATACATTCGCAAGGCACTGTATGCATAGTTCTGATGATTATGTTGAAATTAGATTGATGTAACAACATGTTAGTCAGGTTAAGTTAATGTATAAAAGTTGAAGTTTCATACTCATTTCAATATTTACAATGCTGGTTGAAATGAGTTGAAAACCATATTGGTTGATGACTTTTTTCAAATCCACTGTATTCCACATCGCAATATGTTGACAAATTACATTGAAACAATATTGATTCAACCAGTGTGTGCCCAGTGGGTGCTGACCAAGCCTCTGGCCTGGAAGACAGGAGCACATTGGGATACACTGTTAGTCATGTAATAGAGAGCGCAGAGTAGCGAGAGGATCAAGACACAGAGAGAAAGAGGTGGAGAAGGAGAATGGATACTTTCCGTCTGGCCCGGCCAAACGTTCCAACCAGGAGCCACAAGGTCTCTGACACACACCACTGCCTGCTCTGGTCCCTCGGTGCTCGTCAGTTGGGTGGTTTTTCCTGGTCAGTTCACATGGTCAGTGTAAACTCTTGACCTTACTCATCAGTCTCACACCACCCACTATGCACAGACGTCAATTCATTGTCTGTTCCACATTGGTTCAGCGCGATTTCATTGAAATAACGTGGAAACAACATTGATTCAACCAGTGTGTCCCCGGTGGGCAGGCACTAATATATGCTCTCTGCTGTACACAAAAATGTAGTTTGCTTTCTTTTCATTGATCCTTGTTTTGATCTAGATTCCAAGAGGAACCTTGACCGTGTCTGTGTATTTTGAAGGCCTGTACTGGAAAACAGCCAGAGGCAATGGAGCAGACAGACGGTTCACACTCAACAGTTGTTTTTGGTTTGCCATAGCAACAAGGTTTCCATGTTGTCGGTCCCCAAAAAATGTCAGTCTCTGCATCCAGTCGTGTACCAAGCCTGTGCCATTACTATGGAAAATTGGTCAGATGTATGGAAGTGTGGGACTGTGCATGTGCATGTGTGGAGGGTGGAAGCATTGTGGGCGTGTCCATGCATGCGTGTGCGTCTACAGAGAAGTGAGAAAATTGAATTGAATCAAACTGTTCATTTAAAATGTATAATGATGGGAATACCACCCAAACAGACCATTAACAGAAACCCCAAGACGTTACAGCAGAGACATAATTTCTTGTTTTAGTTTAAAGTCTCTTTATTCTGGACTTTTACAGCAAATCTCCAGTCCTGATCTCACCACAACTTTGTTTTGTTATTGGTTTCTATTGGTAGAAATGTCCTGTGAGTCTATGTAGGCAACGGGCAATGATCTCACCCTGTTGGTGGTGACACGCACAGTCAGTGGTATCTGTGTGGGTGAGGAACTGTTGGCAGGAAGGAACCTCGGTTTCACTGAAACAGTTAACGAGCCTTAACACACTGAACAAACAGAACTAAAACAAAAAGAGGAGGATCAGCCTCGTAGTGCTGGATGTTGGGACAGGGGGTGTCCCAACATAGTGTGTGCGTGTGTGTGCGTGTGTGTGTGTGTGTGTGTGTGTGTGTGTGTGTGTGTGTGTGTGTGTGTGTGTGTGTGTGTGTGTGTGTGTGTGTGTGTGTGTGTGTGTGTGTGTGTGTGTGTGTGTGTGTGTGTGTGTGTGTGTGTGTGTGTGTGTGTTTTTCCACATGCTTTAATTTAGGATCTTGTTTCAGGGTGAGTTAGGCTCTAGAGACACCTTCACAATAAGAGTCGGCGTGGTGTCCCTGTAGCCTCATATTGCCAAACTGATTACCGCTGCGCAGAATGTAAGCTTGTGAGACTTCCAGATGGTTGTACGAGGTTAGTATCCCCATGTAGTGGCCAACTATCAGAGGAAGGTTTACAGTATGCCTCAGTGCATTGCAACGGGCTACGGTTGCATAGAAAGACATCATTCTTATCATTTACCTATGTTAAACGGCTTTATTGTTCACTATGGAATAGATGTGTGTTGTCTTCCATTTCCCAGCCTCAATCAAACATTTCATCACAATAACACAAAGCATACATTATCTAGCATGTACATCAGTGTCGCTCTAGTTTTACCTTCTGCATCTCCTTGATTCTCATGGACGAGAAGAAGAAAAAAGCTAATTACCACCGCTCATTCCTCAGCCTGAGCCTCTAGCACCAGAGTTCCCTCTTGTGGCCAATAGTGGGACATCGTGAACTGTTGCTTGTCTCAGTGTGTGAGCCAAGGTCCTGACCACAATGCAAGCTGTAGCCACGCCAGGACCAGCATGGTACTTCCAGTGTAGTCAGTCAGTTTAACACTCGCCTGTAGACAGCCAGGATTGGTACACCCAAAACCACTAGGGTCTGGTAACTTGCGTCAATTTGCCTATGGTGGTGCACTAGCAAGATGTGTGTACACTATCTATAATGAGGCATTTGAGACAGTTCTGCATTACTGAATCCCTCTTAACAACCTTTGGGTTTTGAAGGACCTTGGCTAAGCAAATGCCCGCTGTACTTATTCACTCTGTTAATTATGGGCAATGAGTCTCTATAGACTCATTCTGGCCACAGAGCTGTTTTCTGACATGCTGACCAGTATGATATGAATCTTACGTAGAAAAATGCTGGTAGGAGGCTTCAGTGTCTCTTTGTCAGACCTAGAGGGAATGAACATTTCCCAAATGAGTCCATAGATGTCAATGTAGACCATTTATACAATTTATTTAATTTTATTGGACACTTGAAATATATAGGGGTATCTGGGGAGTTGGAGAAGACAGAGCAAAATAGTTATTTTGATATTCAATTTCAACTAAATTCAGTTGTTGGAGACATCTTTGGTACTTCTCCGCCAAGGCAATATTACTGTGTGGATATTGAATGTGTAATGTGTAATGGTGGTCACTTGTGAAATCGGAAGAGTGTATATCCTATGTTGGGGTAGGTATTGGACTTCTTTGCTGGGAGGGGACTGGTTAGGTGTCTGCTGTAGCTCATAGCTGAGACAGCAAAGCACTGCTCTGATCATCATCAACCCACAAGGAGTGAGCACATCATTATACTCTCCCCTGAGAGAGAGAGAGAGAGAGAGAGAGAGAGAGAGAGAGAGAGAGAGAGAGGATGAGAGAGAGAGAGAGAGAGAGAGACTAGACTTCAATTCTTCAATTCTGCTCTGATTCAACCATGTTCAGTGATATATATGGAATTATATGCAATTAGGTTTATGACAATGGATGAGACTTATCCATGTATGACTGGAACTATTTCTAACTGTGGAAGTCAGATAGGAGGAAGATTGAGTTGATGAAAATCCATTGCAACATTGATTAATAAACCACGCTTCACCTTTTCAGAAATCATAAAGGTCAACAGGTCAAAACAAGATAATGCTGAGACACGTAGCACTTCTTTGCCTAAATTAAAGTGTGTTAGAAAGGCAAGTCATTATCAGTAGAAATGTTCATTGTTATTTATGAGGATGAGTTATCAGTAGTCAGGATTAATGTGCTATTTAAACAAAGGCTGGGAGAGGAGATTAATGTTGGTTCTGTCTGCTACTACTACCATCCTCTAGGGGGCACCATAACCTCAGAGTCTGCAAGGAGCTACACAAGGAAGGCAGGAATGTGAAGGGGCTTCCTCTCCTCTCAGTCATCTCTGCAGAATTTAGATGCCAGGGGTGGATGTAATATAAGTTTGTAAGGTATTTGCTTTCAACCTGTCCATTTCTCTTGCATCAGTCCGGATGAAGGTAAGAAGAGTGTCTACACACATAGCTTTCTATGTGCTTGAGTTTTTCCAATGTTGCATTTTAATCTACTGTATATTGATTTTCAATGTGCCAGCAAAGAGCAAGATGTCCTCTCCTGAGTAGGGGCAGTGGACTGGAGCAATGTGTGTGTGTGTGTGTGTGTGTGTGTGTGTGTGTGTGTGTGTGTGTGTGTGTGTGTGTGTGTGTGTGTGTGTGTGTGTGTGTGTGTGTGTGTGTGTGTGTGTGTGTGTGTGTGTGTGTGTGCCCTACCACCACTACCCACCACACTAAATAATTCAATTGGTGCTCCTTTGTTGTTATTTTTGGTGACCATTCTCACTTAAACTGTGTAATGTATGCAATGACAGCCAACAACAGTGATACAAGCCAGTCCCAGGGGACACAAATCTATCAGTGGTGATAGACTATCCACCACTTTAGAGCTCACAGGCACAAGTAAAGCAGGGGGAGGCAAAAGAACGCACCCAACACCAAGGCCATGGAGATGCATGCTTTGGCAATGTCGAGGTCGTAAATTATCTGGCCTCCCATTTCATAGCAGACATGGAATGAAATACAGTCAATTATATCAGGCGCTGGTGTTGTGCATCCTCTTAGGCTCAAATAGATGGCTCCACTCTTTCATGTAGCCCTTTGTCATTGAAGTAGGATTTTAAAAAACAGGACTGCATGATTAATGCATAGCACAGTTCATTAAAATGGAAAGAGTGTGAGACAAGAATAAGAGCTTACTCCCAGTTTGGGAGAAAAAAACTATGTTCAATATGTTTCAAGTTTGGGTGCATTGTGCCAAGCATAAACAATAAACTCAAACAAACAATATTTGTCCAAGCAAGCACTCTGGCTGCACTACATGGGCTGAACGCTAATTTAAGATCAAGCACTAAACATGTAAAAGTTCTTGAAAGCACTTCTCTCAGAACGTAGGGTGTGTGGAGGAAAATAGTAGCATCAAATGCTGTGTGGGGGATCAGCACTCAAAAAGAGATGTAAAGGTGTATTTCTTCTCATGAGAGTCATGACAAAAGCACCAAAAAACAAGAATGATTAAAGCATGAGGCATTGAAAAATGTTTGAATATCTTTTTGGAGTTTGAATCCCCCATACAGCATAGCTTTAAGCATAGCATGACATGAATGTATCATTTACACAGATATTCCAGTCACAGGCAATTGAGCATGGACCTCAAGTTAAGAAGTGGCCCTACAGCATGTGTCTGGTTACATGTGGACCATTTGATCAGCCATGTCTGATCCAGTCCTCCATGGCTGTTTGGGTCCCTGCCTAGCTGGTTTGCATGCCTTACTGCCCCTGTGACCAGCATGTTTAACCCTCCCCCACCAAGGCGCTGTCAACAACCATGTCCCAGTACACAAAGGGGTCAACAGGTCAAGGGTGAGTCTTGTGTCCAGGCCCCTGACCCTTTAGCCCCTCCCCCAGTTCTGTTGTTGCAGTATAGCCAGGAGTCAATCCAGTGACTAGGAACACAGTGGGGCAGAGGTGGAGTTCCATTACTTTTAGAATATTGCCACAACCTTGCGGACCAACCGAGGTGAATAAATCAACACTAGGTGCCGAAACATAAGCTTGTTCAACTTTATTCTTTATTTTTCTAAACAAACATGTCGAAGAGATTTTTAGTCACTCATGGTGGAAAATGGGAATAGGCCTACAAGTGTTATTTTTAATTAAAAAAGGAATGTGTTTTGCATTAAATAATGGAAATTGTATACACACTGCAAGGCAAGTGAATATAAAACTATCCTTTAAAACTGTGTGGGACGGCTAACCTAGTTCTACAGCCCCCAAAATCTGAATGTTTTTTATTTTTTTATTTTTTTTATTTCACCTTTATTTAACCAGGTAGGCCAGTTGAGAACAAGTTCTCATTTGCAACTGCGACCTGGCCAAGATAAAGCATAGCAGTGTGAGCAGACAACACAGAGTTACACATTGAATAAACAATTAACAAGTCAATAACACAGTAGAAAACAAAGGGGGGAGTCTATATACAATGTGTGCAAAAGGCATGAGGAGGTAGGCGAATAATTACAATTTTGCAGATTAACACTGGAGTGATAAATGATCAGATGGTCATGTACAGGTAGAGATATTGGTGTGCAAAAGAGCAAGTAAATAAATAAAAACAGTATGGGGATGAGGTAGGTGAAAATGGGTGGGCTATTTACCAATAGACTATGTACAGCAGCAGCGATCGGTTAGCTGCTCAGATAGCTGATGTTTGAAGTTGGTGAGGGAGATAAAAGTCTCCAACTTCAGCGATTTTTGCAATTCGTTCCAGTCACAGGCAGCAGAGTACTGGAACGAAAGGCGGCCAAATGAGGTGTTGGCTTTAGGGATGATCAGTGAGATACACCTGCTGGAGCGCGTGCTACGGATGGGTGTTGCCATCGTGACCAGTGAACTGAGATAAGGCGGAGCTTTACCTAGCATGGACTTGTAGATGACCTGGAGCCAGTGGGTCTGGCGACGAATATGTAACGAGGGCCAGCCGACCAGAGCATACAGGTCGCAGTGGTGGGTGGTATAAGGTGCTTTAGTGACAAAACGGATGGCACAGTGATAGACTGCATCCAGTTTGCTGAGTAGAGTGTTGGAAGCCATTTTGTAGATGACATCGCCGAAGTCGAGGATCGGAAGGATAGTCAGTTTTACTAGGGTAAGCTTGGCGGCGTGAGTGAAGGAGGCTTTGTTGCGGAATAGAAAGCAGACTCTTGATTTGATTTTCGATTGGAGATGTTTGATATGAGTCTGGAAGGAGAGTTTGCAGTCTAGCCAGACACCTAGGTACTTATAGATGTCCACATATTCAAGGTCGGAACCATCCAGGGTGGTGATGCTAGTCGGGCATGCGGGTGCAGGCAGCGATCGGTTGAAAAGCATGCATTTGGTTTTACTAGCGTTTAAAAGCAGTTGGAGGCCACGGAAGGAGTGTTGTATGGCATTGAAGCTTGTTTGGAGGTTAGATAGCACAGTGTCCAATGACGGGCCGAAAGTATATAGAATGGTGTCGTCTGCGTAGAGGTGGATCAGGGAATCGCCCGCAGCAAGAGCAACATCATTGATATATACAGAGAAAAGAGTCGGCCCGAGAATTGAACCCTGTGGCACCCCCATAGAGACTGCCAGAGGACCGGACAGCATGCCCTCCGATTTGACACACTGAACTCTGTCTGCAAAGTAATTGATGAACCAGGCAAGGCAGTCATCCGAAAAACCGAGGCTACTGAGTCTGCCGATAAGAATATGGTGATTGACAGAGTCGAAAGCCTTGGCAAGGTCAATGAAGACGGCTGCACAGTACTGTCTTTTATCGATGGCGGTTATGATATCGTTTAGTACCTTGAGTGTTGCTGAGGTGCACCCGTGACCGGCTCGGAAACCAGATTGCACAGCGGAGAAGGTACGGTGGGATTCGAGATGGTCAGTGACCTGGCCTTAGCTTTCCTGACTGACTGCGTGTATTGGTTCCGGACTTCCCTGAACAGTTGCATATCCCGGGGACTATTCGATGCTATTGCAGTCTGCCACAGGATGTTTTTGTGCTGGTCGAGGGCAGTCAGGTCTGGGGTGAACCAAGGACTGTATCTGTTCTTAGTTCTGCATTTTTTGAACGGAGCATGCTTATCTAAAATGGTAAGGAAGTTACTTTTAAAGAATGACCAGGCATCCTCAACTGACGGGATGAGGTCAATGTCCTTCCAGGATACCCGGGCCAGGTCGATTAGAAAGGCCTGCTCACAGAAGTGTTTTAGGGAGCGTTTGACAGTGATGAGGGGTTGTCGTTTGACTGCGGCTCCGTAGCGGATACAGGCAATGAGGCAGTGATCGCTGAGATCCTGGTTGAAGACAGCGGAGGTGTATTTGGAGGGCCAGTTGGTCAGGATGACGTCTATGAGGGTGCCCTTGTTTACAGAGTTAGGGTTGTACCTGGTGGGTTCCTTGATGATTTGTGTGAGATTGAGGGCATCTAGCTTAGATTGTAGGACTGGCGGGGTGTTAAGCATATCCCAGTTTAGGTCACCTAACAGAACAAACTCTGAGGCTAGATGGGGGCGATCAATTCACAAATGGTGTCCAGGGCACAGCTGGGAGCTGAGGGGGGTCGGTAGCAGGCGGCAACAGTGAGAGACTTATTTCTGGAGAGAGTAATTTTCAAAATTAGTAGTTCGAACTGTTTGGGTATGGACCTGGAAAGTATGACATTACTTTGCAGGCTATCTCTGCAGTAGACTGCAACTCCTCCCCCTTTAGCAGTTCTATCTTGACGGAAGATGTTATAGTTGGGTATGGAAATCTCTGAATTTTTGGTGGCCTTCCTTTGTACCTTACGAGTGTAGCCAGTTGGATAGCAGAGAGAGAGAGAGTATGAGATATGAGCTTGGTGAACCAGTAAAAAAAAGAGGCAATATAAAACTGCCAGAACCCAGGGTCCAGTGGTAAACCCCGGTAAAGTCTGAACACACCGCTCACAGCACAGTTATCCTGGCAGAGGGAGGTGTGGGGGATAGAGAGAGAGAGAGGAGGGAGAGGATAGGATTAGTGAATCTGGAAGGCTTAGCAGATGAGTCTTTGCTCTAGAGAGATGCGATTTTCCCTTTAAAAAGAGCAAGGCCTTTGGAGGCAGGATATGCACAGCTGGACAAACGTCCCCAGTTAGAGATGCAGCTAAGTTCTGTCTGGTCTATGCTCATATGCCTCACAGTGCACATTTTTAATTAGAGGTTGGTTGACTTGGTTTGAAAGATCTGGGTTAGTTGGGTTGGCAGAGGAGGGTTGGAGTGTACATGTGTATGTGTATGTATGTGTGTGTGTGTGTGAGTGTGTGCGCTGTGTGTGTGTGTGTGTAAGAGCAGTTACGAAGGGATATGTTAGCCACAGACCTGCAAAACCAATGTGATGTGATGAGAACAAGCATTTCAGGCTGGCAAGCACGTGCCCATTAAACTCAGGCCTTTTATTGCTCTCGTTTAGCAGAGTAAATCTTCATATGAAACATGACAAGCCTACCGTTTGAGCCCCAACTCTAATCCTAACCGACCATGTGACCCATATAAGAGACCCGGACACGATCATAACCCATGGTGCATTTCACCAGAACAATACATTTGATTCTGTGGCTGAGTCTACTAACAACAATCAGATGCAGTTAAGCTCCTCTTTAGCCAATTGAACCCCTGTAAAAGTGTAAGCCCTTAGATCTCAATATCTACTAAGCTAACAGGAATAGTTTTAGTTTTAAGATGGTCACAAACTGTATAATTTGGCCATTTGATTTTAGTATCCCTGTAGGTATAACATCTTGTTTTAAGAAAATAATTTTGGGGCATTTACTGCTATAGCCCATAGAAACACATTGAATAACACGTTTGTACATGGCAAAACACAGTCCAAAAATAAATCATAAAGGTTTTGAAGTGTCTGCCATGTTTTTGCCATTTTTGGTACTGGGTTACCTTCAGACAACTCCTCTGAAGCTTGTGTTCATGAGAGTCTCCTCTTTCAATATTATTGACATATTAGTTTTTAGGTCACAGAGTTCAGGTTTAACATGTGATTTCTTGAAGATTTCCTTGTCCAGATCTTCTCGTGTAGAAAAAGGAAGTTTTCACAAGCCCCATGTTATGGAATAGGCACAAACGTTATATCGGCGAAAAGAGGGGATTGAGCTGCAGCCACTAGGCCAACAAGAAAGGGTAAGTCTCCAGCAGAAACGCACAGGGAGCTATATAATATAGAAAATGACATCACAGAATTTACTTAAAGGCCGGGCTTCCCACAATGCACTAAGCAGGCCAGAGTCAATAAGCCAGTTCATGTTTTTCAATTGTTGAATTATTTAATAAGGGATTTGGTGTGGCAGGTCAGTGGGTGCAACATGGGAGATTGGACACTGCTTCCTTATTGTAGTTGCTAGACAGTGCACCAGTCTTCCACCATCCCTCACATAGTGTAGCATAGCTCTGTATCCCAGTGCTCCTCTGTTTCTGTAAAAGAACAGTGAGGGAGGATCGGACAGCAGAGAACAACCTTTCTCTCTCACTGTGTATATTTTCCTTCTCTCTCCCCTTTTTGTCCTTTTATCTCCTTTCCCCAGATGAAGATGAGTAAAGTACAGTACGTCAAATGGGCCAGTATTTCCTCCCAGTCTTTCCTTCATGGCTGTCAGAGCAATAACCCAGGGTGAGTAAGGAGGAGAGTAGAGGAGGGAAAGGGGGCCATGGTGCCATGCCAGGACTGAGCTGCATTAATCATCTCTGAAAACCATGGGCCCACTTATCGGCCACCACCAAGGGGGGCTCAGGAGATTGTCAAATGCAAGCTAATAAATTCGTATTGGATATTAAAAAAGTCTGAGCTTTGGGGAGGCTGTGTAGTAGTGTGCGGTGCTGTGAAGGTCCCAGGCCAGCAGCGGATTTCCAGCCTCGGCTTTATCTGCCGCTCGCTTCAGCAAAGGCTGGGTTTTATGCTTCATATACCTACTGGGCCAAGCCTGTGTTTAGACGGCAGAGGAGGAGAAAGGGCTCTCACCTTTTATGGTGCATTGAGTTTGAATGGAAAATTGGCAAATAAGACCCAGGCATGTGAGCTATTTTGTTGAGAGAGAAACGCGGCGTTCAAAGCAACTGTGTGATCCTCAGCCAAGATTAAAAGCATATCCTCTGTACCTTTCTGAAGTGAAGCAAGACGTGGCAGTACAGCACATCACCTGCCAGGCAGCCAGCACAATGTGGCGCATACATGTATCAAATAAAACTGTTTACAATGTCGGCCCTGTGTAATAAATGCATTATTCAAATGTTCAGTGGTGGGGAGATGACACAGTAGTGACAGCCTGTCATCTTTCCTCTCAGCGTCACCCCCCCCAAAAAAAAACACAACAAAAGCTCCGCAGTGCCTTCAGAAAGTATTCATACCCCTTGACCTTCTCCACATTTTGTTTTGTTATGGCCTGAATTCAAAATTCCTTAAATAGTGTTTTTTTCCTAACCCATCTAATCACAATAATACCCCATAATGACAAAGTGAAAACATGTTTGTAGAAATATTTGCAAATTTATTGAAAATGAAATACATAAATATCTTATTTACATAAGTATTCACACCCTTGAGTCAATGCTTTATAGAAGCACCTTTGGCAGTGATATTAGCTGTGAGTCGTTCTGGGTAAGTCTGTAAGTGCTTTCCACACCTGGATTGTGCCATATTTGCCCATTATTTTTTTCAAAATTCTTCAAGCTCTGTCAAATTGGTTGCTCATCATTGCTAGACAACTATTTTCAGGTCTTGCCATAGATTTTCAAGTAGATTTAAGTCAAAACTGTATCTCGGCCAATCAGGAACATTCACTGTCTTCTTGATAAGCAACTCCAGTGTGGATTGGGACTTGTGTTTTAGATGAGTGTCCTGCTGAAAGGTGAATTAATCTCCCAGTGTCTGGTGGAAAGCAGACTGAACAAAGTTTTCCTCTAGCATTTTGCCTCTGCTTAGTTTCATTCCGTTTATTTTTTATCCTGAAAAACTCCCATGCCCATAACATGATGCAGCCACCACAATGCTTGAAAATATTGAGAGTGTTGTATTGGATTTGCCCCAAACATAACACTTTGTAATCAGGACAAAAAGTGAACTTCTTTATCATATATTTTGCTTTATCATATCTTTAGTGCCTTGTTTAAAAATAGGATGCATGTTTTGGAATATTTTTATTCTGTACCAGCTTCCTTCTTTTCACTCTGTCAATTAGGTTAGCTTTGTGGAGGAACTACAATGTTGTTGAGCCATCCTCAGTTTTGTGTATGACCGCAGTTAAACTGTAACTGTTTTAAAGTCACCATTGGCTTCATGGTGAAATCTCTGAGTGGTTTCCTTCCTCCCTGGCAACTGTGTTAGGAAGGATGCCTGTATCTTTGTAGTGATTGGGTGTATTGATTCACAACAAAAGTCAAGGGATGTTAATACTTTCTGAAGGCACTGTACATGTCACTTTAATGTCACTTTAATAATTCAGTCTGTGTAGCTGTTTGAGTGTATTTAAAGATGCATCCATGTCTCTACTGCCAGTAAGTTTGCCTCAGCCTAAATGATTTTATCATTCTCCGTTGAAGAAACAGAACCACTAAAGGAAGCAGGAACAGATGCTAACAGTCTGATTCCCAGAATACATGGCAGATAGAAACACCTTGGAGAGAGTCTTTATTCACCATTAAAGTATTTAGTCCATCAAACTATGACATGACCCATCCCCACCATCTGGCTAACATGTTCTAATCTTACTCTGTCCATTATCCTATCTCACATGTATGCAGTCGCACAGACAATCGCGCAGCATGTCATGTCTTGTCTGCATATCCCATGTAGAGTAATGTGTCAGGTAAAATAGTTCCTCTCTCCATGCTCTTAATCCATTTTTTTTGTCTTACTGTATCTGCATAATTTCTCTCAAACACAAAGCCTACACATAAATTCCTCCTTCTCATGCACACACCGACACTCACACTTAAACTAGAGGTATCATCACACCAGATACCAGCAGACCGAGCATTGAATTCCTTCCAGAGGATATGAACCCAGCATGTCCCCAACGCCCAGTGAAATGATAGCAGTTCTCAGTGGTAATGGAAGGCCTGTCCATAGATTTTTCAGCCCTGCAACCAGACTCCTGGGACATATCAGGGGGAGCACGAGTTATGGCTCAGCATGGGCTAACATTAAACAGGAAATGACAGCAGCCTGGTTGATGTGCTTTCTCCTGTTCTTGTTTGTTTGTCTCCCTCCCTCAGGCAGGCAGACACCACAGAGAACCTGAGCTCTCACAGCTGTGGTGTGGCCAGACAGGCGGGCAGGCCAGGCAGGGTGTACTGTGTCTCGGGAGTCATGCTGCGGACGGAATGATAGAAAGCATGGTCTCTCTTGTCGCCGCAGCAGTCACCACCAAGGGAGGTGATTGGAGGAGAGTGGCCGGGGCCGGTGTTATACAACACTCTTGGGGTTTGCCGTTTTTTTTACGAGGAAGACTGTAGTCTTATGTGGAAAGAATGAAGAAAGAATGCAGTAGGGAGGCGGGGGCTCAGAGGTACTGTGAACCTGGAGATAACACATGGCAGGAAATGGATAGGCTTGATATCCTAACACGCAGGCCCGCACTTGTGCTTCTGGGAGAAAGGGACACCGCACACTGCTGCGGAATGGAGCAGGGCCAGTCAACACAATAGGGTCAAACCAGACTCTTAAAAGCCTGCACAGCGCACACCCACTAGACGGAATGCCAATACTGCAGTTTAAACCGTCTTCCCATGTCTGAGCCTAGCCTTGTTGTCACTGATATGCCAGGGCTGGAGAGGTGAAAGTTATATGGGGCAACTAGCTGTCTGGCCCACACATCCTGTCCTCTCAGTATAACAGAGAGACAATCTCATCTCCATGTTAAAGTGGCCTCATTCTTATGACAGAAGGCCATTTCAGAACACTGTTGTTCATGAACCTCTGGCTATTTTAGTCTTAGTAATTGAGCATTCAGTCTGGAGCTGTGTTATTCTGGATTCAGGAAATGTGGTATGTCAGCATGCTACTGTAAAAATGACCCAATTAATCTGATTAAGAATTTCAATACAGAGTTGACTGGCTGTGAGGGTCAGGGGCATCAGTTGGGTAAGGCACCCTAGCTCAAGACCAAAAATAAAGTAGTCACTTTAAAAAAAAAAGGAAATCACTCCAATCCTGATTAAAATGCAACAGCTGTTTAGCATACAAGCGGCTGGCTTTAGGACCATGTGGAGCATTGCTTGGAGAGCAGCTGCCAGCCTGCACGCCTTTTGTCTCACTGTTAGAAAGCAGAGAGCAGAGACCGTGCCAGTTTTCTTTGCCGGTCAGCCATTTAGGCAGTGCACAGATTAACTTTCAATTTGATGTCAGCATTTGAACCTTGCCCTGTAGGCCTTGTTGTAATCTGATATCCAGGGGTTAATTACATTGGGAGTTGGGAGGTGGAGGAACCCTCCTTTTTGGTGACCATTCGACACCAAAAGCTATTTCATTACTATTAAAATATTGGTTTTCATAGCTGTATGCCTAATTGATATTTCAAGTAATTCGCCCAGTAAGCTCGTGCAATTTTAGTTTCATGTATCGGTATGAAAATAAACAACTAAACAACTTCTCCTGTTTTTGGCTTCAAAGTCAATAACAATTGTAGGCTATAAGAAATGTGCATTGTCATGCAGTGACAGAATGATAATTGAGATAAGGCAAATAATTAATGATTGCTTAATTGCAAACTCTTTTTTCCTTCTTGCTGTAAGCCTACTTCATCATCATCCTCTACCTGCATCCCTACCTGTAGCCTACCTGCCTCTGATAATGAATTCCCACCTCTCACTCTATCAGTCTTGCTTGTTCATCTTCCTGAATTAAAATAAGATATTCTAACAGATCAATCTGCCTGGTAAAACATCATTAAACATTGCTAAGTTATTTAGCTATAGTGTGGATGTTGGGATGTTTTTTGTTGTTGCATATAATGAGCACCCAGATGCAGTGGATGCAACACAATAAGACAGCGACAAGCTAAAAATGTGCACAAGCCACCTCCTGGTTGGCTACTATGATACAATGAATATTCTCAGAGCAGCCTTGAGATATACAAAATGTTTCAACATTCTCCGAGCTGCCTCGTTCATTGATACAATTTTTCAATATTCTCAGAGCCACCTTGTTGATACAATGTGTCAATATTTCGCAGAATGTTTCCCTTCCCTGGCAAATAATGCAGACAGGCAATGCAAAAATAAGCAGGAAGCGCACAGGACCATTTTGATTTGAAGCACACGAGACAATGACACTGTCTACAGTTTATGAGGTACAGTTTATGAGCCGTTCCACAAGGGCATCAGATACCTTTTTCCATGTGGAATGCAAATTTACAATTGATCCTACCATTTCTAAAGATCTGCGTGCCAGTTATGATTTTCATATACGCATTGTAGGCTACCTAACTGTGCCCAGAAAATATAAAACTGCCCACAAATGAAATAATTCTATACCTGGCTACAAGACAGAGGCGCTGTCCATTCAGCACCACGCCACAGAGCTCCACTATGACTACCAGTATGTAGGCACTGTTCATTCAGCGGTGCTGCCTTTAAAAAGGCATGTGTAGGTTTTCCTGTTTTATTTTGTGATTTTCGTTTGTTTGTCTCATGCATCCCTGTCAATTGTAGGCCTAAGTTTTATTTCAAAGCATGTGTCGTATTTATCTGACATACTGTAGTTTTCATTCGCAGTCAGCTGTTTTATGCACGGGTTACTTTCACAGTAATGTCGGCATTTGAAGTCGGCCTTGTTGTGACAAAATAGTGTGTATTATGCATCTATTTCATTTTCTGGACACTGGACAAAGTCAGCCTAAATATTTTGGTTTAATTTTGTTAATAAGACACTCCAAGACTGGACTTGTCCAGAGCAGATTGTGGATAAACATTGTTTTATCTTTTATATGTAAAATACTAAAGACATGTAGGCCTAAGTTAAATGTATTTTTGGCACATTTTTCCAAACAAAATGTTATCTAGAAGAAAAAAAATTAACAACATATCAACAACTCCCTCTGGGCAAGTCTGGAGAATATATGTAAGGGTAACCACCCACTATTTGGTGAATGCAGATGCCTCTGAAGTGTGCAAAGATGTCATGAAGGCAAAGGGTGGCTACTTTGAAGAATATCAAATATCAAATATATTTTGATTTGTTTAACACTATTTGGGTTACCACATGATTCCATACGTGTTATGTCATAGTTTTGATGTGTTCACTATTATCCTACAATGTAGAAAATAGTAAAATAAGGAAAAACCCTTGAATGAGTAGGTGTGTCCAAACTTTTGACTGGTACTGTATATGAAAACTCTCTTGATAAATAGTGTGGTCCAGCTGTTATTGACAAATAGACACAGGCCATCACCCCTTGTCTTACCGGAGGTAGCTGTTCTGTCTTGCAAATACACGGAAAACCCAGGCAACTGTATGTTATCCATGTCGTCGATCAGCCAGCAAGGCAACCCGGATCTGTGAATCCTTCATGCGAATGACGGGGATTTGGGACTTGTCCGGTAGCAGCAGTAAATCCTTTTCGTCCGAATCATTAAAGAAAGAAATCTTTGTCCAGTTTGAGATGAGTAATCACTGTTCTGATA
This sequence comes from Oncorhynchus tshawytscha, assembly GCF_018296145.1. Taxonomy (NCBI): domain Eukaryota; kingdom Metazoa; phylum Chordata; class Actinopteri; order Salmoniformes; family Salmonidae; genus Oncorhynchus; species Oncorhynchus tshawytscha. The sequence goes on along the minus strand of NC_056434.1, from coordinate 36,575,805 downwards.
TCCAGAAGCTCTTTTTGGTCAAAAGAGACGGTGGCAGAAACATTGGCAACAAAATAAGTTACAAACAATGTGAAAAAATACACAAAATAGCGCAATTGGTTAGGAGCCCATAATACGGCAGCCATCCCCTCCAGGGTCATTCTACCTGTCAGGCCTAGTTAGCTAGGTAACATTAGCTATGTTACCTCAGTTTTACTTATGAAACGCTCATATTTGATACAGAAATTCTACATTTTTATGAAACATTTCATATGACAAAAACATATTAATGGACATATATAGTAAAATAAAGCAGCGTTGAAATGTGCCTTTAAACCTAATATTGTGGTAATAATTTAAACAATTCCATATAGTTTAGTAGGGATAAAGGCTGGGGTCATTTGTGTTATTTTTTGCTGTTCTCCAAAAACCATTTCAGAGTTTTTAAATTGTGTACAAATGCAGTAAATGAGCTTCAACTTCTACACACCCTACTTTGCCATACCTTAGGTTTAGCTGAGCTGACACCACTGATATTGGTACAGTATGTTAGAGGATTGTTAATTTCAGCAATAGCCCATGGATTCTAAAAATAAAGCATCGTGGGAACAGGCTCAAAGAGTAGAAATAAATCAAGTCCTTTTCGTTGTGTGGCCCTGTTAATCCTAATTAAGTATGGAAGATAGGCCTGCGCTTCAGTGTTATCCCAGACAAGTAAATTCTTATCCACTCAAATGAGCTGCATTCAGCAGAAGAACTAATCATGCAGACATAATGAAAATCGTACATGAACCGTATAACCCACAGTCATTGATAAATGATGAAATTAAGTGCAGTAATTATTTAAAATGACTTTAAGAGACTGCACACAGAAGTCAATGTTTATGTAATTATTTGAGTGCAATGAGTAGCCAAGGCCTAATACCAATCCACAATGTTGCAAAGCCATATTAGGAAAAAACTGTCTGATAAGTTACAGCGTGGAGCTTTGGGGCTTCGGGCATGGGGTTTTGGGCGACAGGGTAACCTAGTGGTTAGAGAGTTGGACTAGTAACCGGAAGGTTGCAAGTTCAAACCCACGAGCTGACAAGGTACAAATCTGTTGTTCTGCCCCTGAACAAGCAGTGGAAAATATGAATTTGTTCTTAACTGACTTGCCTAGTTAAATAAATAAAAATTGAGGTCACAGCAAGGACAGAACAGTTTGGGTCTTATTCATAAATGAACTAAGGGGGAGCATAGATGTTACATGATGTGTTAGTTTAGGTTATTTAAGTGGACTTAGTGGATCAAATCTCTGAAACTGGTTTCAAGAGTACTCTCTTTCTCAATCATAAACTCTGAGAGAAAAGGGTTATTTGGGGTTTTATATAGAACCTTTTGGTTCTTTGGATGAGATTAAAGAACCCTTAACTAAAAAAGGTTTGACATACACTGAGTACACAAAACATTAAAAACATCTGCTCTTTCCATGACATAGACTGACCAGTTGACTCCAGGTGAAATTTATGATCACTTATTGATGTCACTTGTTAAATCCACCTCAATCAGTGTAGGTGAAGGGGGAGGAGACAGGTAAAATTAGGATTTTTAAGACTGGCGACAATTGAGACGTGGATTGTGTGTGTGTGCCATTCAGAGGGTCAATGGTCAAGACAAAATATTTCAGTGCCTTTGAACAGGGTATAGTAGTAGGTGCCAGGCTCACCAGTTTGTGTCAAGAACTGCAACATTGCTGGGTTTTTCATGCTCAACAGTTTCCCATGTGTGTAAAGAATGATCCACCACCCAAAGGACATCCAGCCGACTTGACTGTGGAACTGTGGAAATCATTGGAATCAACATGGGCCAGCATCCCTGTGGAACGCTTTTGACACCTTGTAGAGTCCATGCCCTGATGAATTGAGGCTGTTCTAAGGGAAAAAGTGGGAAATTGAGGGCAACTCAATATTAGGAAGGTGTTCCTAATGTTTGGTATACTCAGTGTATATACCCAGTGAAGGCAAAGAACCTTTAGGGTTCTATCCCTACTCCAGAGGTAACCATCCAGCCAGGACGGGTTGTGCAGGCTCTACGCTCGAGACCTCCAGTGCCCCTCCACGGCCCAGTGTATCCGGTGCCTACTCCAAGAACCAAGCCTCCAGTATGTCTCCCCAGCCTGGTGAGCCCTGTGCCTGATCCCAGAACCAGGCCTCCTGTATGTCTACCACGCCTGGTGAGTCCGGTGCCTGCTCCAAGAACCAAGCCTCCAGTATTTCTCCCCAGCCTGGTGTGTCCTGTGCCTTCTCCCAGAACCAGAACCACGAAGCCTCCAGTGATGATCCATGGCACGAAGCCTCCAGTGATGATCTATGGCACGAAGCCTCCGGTGATGATCCATGGCACAAAGCCTCCAGTGATGATTCATGGCACGAAGCCTCCAATGATGATCCATGGCATGAAGCCTCCAGTGATGATCTATGGCACGAAGCCTCTGGTGATAATCCATGGCACGAAGCCTCCAGTGATGATTCATGGCACGAAGCCTCCAGTATTGATCCGCGGTCCGGAGCCTGCAGCGACGGTCTCCAGTCCGGATCCTGCAGCGACGGTCTCTAGTCCGGGGCCTCCAGCGACAGCCTCCAGTCCGGAGCCTCCAGCGACACTCCCCAGTCCGGAGCCTCCAGAGACGGTCCCCAGTCCAGAGCCACCAGCGACGACCCCCAGTCCAGGGCCTGCGGCGAGGTTCCCCAGTCCTGGGCCTGCGGCGAGGGTCCCCAGTCCGGGGCCTGCGCAGAAGGTCCCCAGTCCGGGGTCGGCGACCAGGGTCCCCGCACCAGAGGCGCCAGGCCAGGCCAGGCAGCAGGATGTTAGCCAGCCTGCCAGCTTAGTGGAGTCTGCCACTAGCACAGTCAGTGTAGTCAGCTCAGCTATCCCCATTGAGACCGTGTCTGTGCCTTGACCTGGGTTGGGCAAAACTAAACATGGCAGTGTTCGCCTTAGCAATCTCACTAGGATAAAGAACTCCTCCATTCCTGTCATTATTGAAAGAGATCGTGATACCTCACATCTCAAAATAGGGCTACTTAATGTTAGATCCCTTACTTCAAAGGCAATTATAGTCAATGAACTAATCATTGATCATAATCTTGATTAGATTGGCCTGACTGAAACATGGCTTAAGCCTGATGAATTTACTGTGTTAAATGAGGCCTCACCTCCTGGTTACACTAGTGACAATATCACCCGTGTATCCCGCAAAGGCGGAGGTGTTGCTAACATTTACGATAGCAAATTTCAATTTACAAAAAAAAAAGACGTTTTCATCTTTTGAGCTTCTAGTCATGAAATCTATGCAGCCTACTCAATCACTTTTTATAGCTACTGTTTACAGGCCTCCTGGGCCATATACATCGTTCCTCATTGAGGTCCCTGAATTCCTATCAGACCTTGTAGTCATAGCAGATCATATTCAAATTTTTGGTGACTTTAATATTCACATGGAAAAGTCCACAGACCCACTCCAAAAGGATTTCGGAGCCATCATCAACTCAGTGGGTTTTGTCCAACATGTCTCTGGACCTACTCACTGTCACCGTCATACTCTGGACCTAGTTTTGTCCCATGGAATAAATGGACTGGATCTTAATGTTTTTCCTCATAATCCTGGACTATCGGACCACCATTTTATTATGTTTGCAATTGCAACAAATAATCTGCTCAGACCCCAACCAAGGAGCATCAAAAGTCATGCTATAAATTCACAGACAACACAAAGATTCCTTGATGCCCTTCCAGACTCCCTCTGCCTACCCAAGGATGTCAGAGGACAAAAATCAGTTAACCACCTAACTGAGGAACTCAATTTAACCTTGCGCAAGACCCTAGATGCAGTTGCACCCCTAAAAACTAAAAACATTTCTCATAAGAAACTAGCTCCCTGGTATACAGAAAATACCCGAGCTCTGAAGCAAGCTTCCAGAAAATTGGAACGGAAATGGCGCCACACCAAACTGGAAGTCTTCCGACTAGCTTGGAAAGACAGTACCGTGCAGTATCGAAGAGCCCTTAGTGCTGCTCGATCATCCTATTTTTCAACTTAATTGAGGAAAATAGGAACAAATCCGAAATGTATTTTTGATACTGTCGCAAAGCTAACTAAAAAGCAGCATTCCCCAAGTGAGGATGGCTTTCACGTCAGTAGTAATAAATTCATGAACTTCTTTGAGGAAAAGATCATGATTATTAGAAAGCAAATTACGGACTCCTCTTTAAATCTGCGTATTCCTTCAAAGCTCAGTTGTCCTGAGTCTGCACAACTCTGCCAGGACCTAGGATCAAGAGAGACACTCAAGTGTTTTAGTACTATATCTCTTGACACAATGATGAAAATAATCATGGCCTCTAAACCTTCAAGCTGCATACTGGACCCTATTCCAACTAAACTACTGAAAGAGCTGCTTCCTGTGCTTGGAAGTATGTTGAACATAATAAACGGCTCTCTATCAACCGGATGTCTACCAAACTCACTAAAAGTGGCAGTAATAAAGCCTCTCTTGAAAAAGCCAAACATTTACTCAGAAAATATAAAAAACTATCGGCCTATATCGAATCTTCCATTCCTCTCAACATTTTTAGAAAAGGCTGTTGTGCAGCAACTCACTGCCTTCCTGAAGACAACCAATGTATACGAAATGCTTCAGTCTGGTTTTAGACCCATCATAGCACTGAGACTGCACTTGTGAAGGTGGTAAATGACCTTTTAATGGCATAAAACAGAGGCTCAAGAATGCTATTCATTGAATACAGCTCAGCGTTCATCACCATACTGACGAACATATCAAGACTGTTTTAAGGACAGCTTTTTTCCATCTACGCAACATTGCAAAAATCTGAAATTTTCTGTCCAAAGATGATGCAGAAAAATTCATCCATGCTTTTGTCACTTCTAGGTTAGACTACTGCAATGCTCTACTTTCCGGCTACCCGGATAAAGCACTAAATAAACTTCAGTTGGTGCTAAATACGGCTGCTAGAATCCTGACTAGAACCAAAAAATTTGATCATATTACTCCAGTGCTAGCCTCTCTACACTGGCTTCCTGTCAAGGCAAGGGCTGATTTCAAGGTTTTACTGCTAACCTACAAAGCATTACATGGGCTTGCTCCTACCTATCTCTCTGATTTGGTCCTGCCGTACATACCTACACGTACGCTACGGTCACAAGACGCAGGCCTCCTAATTGTCCCTAGAACTTCTAAGCAAACAGCTGGAGGCAGGGCTTTCTCCTATAGAGCTCCATTTTTATGGAATGGTCTGCCTACCCATGTGAGAGACGCAAACACGGTCTCAACCTTTAAGTCTTTACTGAAGACTCGTCTCTTCAGTGGGTCATATGATTGAGTGTAGTCTGGCCCAGGAGTGTGAAGGTGAACGGAAAGGCTCTGGAGCAACGAACCGCCCTTGCTGTCTCTGCCTGTCCGGTTCCCCTCTTTCCACTGGGATTCTCTGCCTCTAACCCTATTACAGGGGCTGAGTTACTGTCTTACTGGTGCTCTTTCATGCCATCCTTAGGATAGGTGCGTCACTTGAGTGGGTTGAGTCACTGATGTGATCTTCCTGTCTGGGTTGGCGCTCCCCCTTCTTGGGTTGTGCTCTGGCGGAGATCTTTGTGGGCTATACTCTGCCTTGTCTCAGGATGGTAAATTGGTGGTTGAAGATATCCCTCTAGTGGTGTGGGGACTGTGCTTTGGCAAAGTGGGTGGGGTATATCGTTCCTGTTTGGCCCTGTCCGGGAGTATCATCGGATAGGGCCACAGTGTCTCCTGACCCCTCCTGTCTCAGCCTCCAGTATTTATGCTGCAGTAGTTTTTGTGTCTGGGGGCTAGAGTCAGTTTGGCCTATGGATTCCCCTACAGGAACTACACCCCCCCCCCGTTCAGCTGAAACGGTGGCGCAGGGAATGCAAAAATATTCTTAGAAATATTTAACCTCCACACATTAACAAGTCCAATACCTCAAATGAAAGATAAACACCTTGTTCATCTACCCAGCGTGTCAGATTTTTAAAACATTTTACGGCGAAAACACAGCATATATTTATGTTAGACCACCACCAAAACAAAGAGAATACGTAGCCATTTTGTACCACAAAAGATAAAATGACAAAAGCACGATAAAAAAAATAATAATTCACTAACCTCATCAGATGACAGTCATATGACATGTTACACAGTACATTTATGTTTTGTTCGATAATATGCATTTTATATCCATAAATCTCGGTTTACATTGAAGCCTTGTTCAGAAAATTCTCCAAAATGTCCGGAGGAATTATAGAAAGCTACGCCAGATAACAGAAATACTCATCATAAACTTTTACTAAAGATACATGTTCTACATATAATTAAAAAGATACACTGGTTCTTAATGCAACCGCTGTGTCACGTTTTTTTTAACGTTACGGAAAAAGCCTAACATTGCAATAATCTGAGACAGCGCTCAGACGTAACAATATTTCTCCGCTATGTTGGAGTCAACAGAAATACAAAATTACAACATAAATATTCCCGTATCTTTGATGGTCTTCGATCAGAATGTAGTGCAAGGAGTCCTACTTCAACAATAAATCGTTTTGTTTCATAATGTTCAATTCTAGTGTCCATGTAGCAGCATCTGCTACCACTTTCAGCTCAAATACCCAAAAAATGACTTCTGGTCCAGGATAATTTTGCATCAAAACTTCCAAATTACATATTACAGGTCGACGAAACTGGTCAAACTAAGTGCAAAATCAATCTTCAGGATGTTATAAACGTACAAAACGAATAGCATTCCAACCGGGCAATCCTAGTTCATCTCGGGCTGATTGGAACAGACGAAGCACTCCAAACGCATACGCGCCTTCAAGCACATGAATCTTTTGCGACACTGTAGCACTTTCCTTCCCATTAGGTCAAAGTTCACAGTAAATGCTCCATTACACTTTCTACTGAATGAGGACATCTAGTGGAAGATATAGGAAGTGTTTCCAGATCCATAACTTGTTAGGAAAGGAGGGGGCGATGATGTTAAAGTTGCCCCAACTTTCAGGATTTCAAAACTAGTTTGTAAGATTGCCTGCCCTGTGAGTTCTGTTATACTCACAGACATAATTCAAACGGTTTTAGAAACTTCAGAGTGTTTTCTATCCAATATTAATTATAATATGCATATATTAGCGATTTAGGACAGATTTTGATGAAGTTCACTATGGGCACGCAATTCATCCAAAGGGGAAATACTACCCCCTATCCTTAACAAGATAATTATATCTGGAGTACTTCTCCTGTCTTATCCGGTGTCCTGTGTGAATTTAAGTATGCTCTCTCTAATTCTCTCTTTCTCTCTTTCTTTCACTCTCTCGGAGGACCTGAGCCCTAGGACAATGCCTCAGGACTCCCTGACAGGTTGACTCCTTGCTGTCCCCAGTCCACCTGGCCATGCTGCTGCTCCAGTTTCAACTGTTCTGCAGCTATGGAATCTTGACCTGTTCACCAGACATGCTACCTGTCCCAGACCTGTTACTTGACCATGCTGGTCATTTATGAACATTTGAACATCTTGGCCATGTTCTGTTATAATCTCCACCCGGCACAGCCAGAAGAGGACTGGCCACCCCTCATAGCCTGGTTCCTCTCTAGTTGCTCTTGGTTGCAAATGGTGTGAACTTTGAACTCTTATTCACTACAGAAGTGATACCTCCTAGCCATTGAGTTAGCAACAGCAGCTGCAAACGCGGACTAGGAAAGAACTGACAGAGTATCCCGTCTACCACACAACGACGTTACTACAACGTATCCAATTGACAACCAGAGACATTCTTCAAAGGACAAAGGACTCGGTTTGGCAACACGGCCTTCCATCTACCACCAACCTACCGAAGCGCAGCTCAGAGTAAATATTTATTGCATTTTCCTTTTCCAAATGGGCGGTACTTTAGAATGCATAAGATACTGATATTTACAAGAGCACAGCTTCTCCCTTTGTCCCTGAGTCTTCCCGCTCTTTAACTCAAACCCAGCCCCTTTTATTTTGTGTAACCAGTTGTCATACATGTTCCGCCCGCTAGGGACGTTTTCCTTTATGACGTCATTTGTAATCAAGGTATGATGCATTCTTTGTATGTAATTCTGTGTGATTAGTTAGGTATTTAGTAAATAAATAATGAAACCCAATTTTGTATTGCTGATTCAACTTGTTAGCCAGGGTTCGTGAAGATAACCAAGAATTTACATCTTTCAGATGAGACTGAATTAAGGTGACGATTAATATTGACTGCTATTGAAGTAAAATATTACTAAGTCTTTAAGAGTTTATTCGGAAGATAACAGCTTTATAAATATTATTTTGTGGTGCCCCGACTCTCTAGTTAATTACATTTACATGATTAGCTCATTCAGGTAATATTAATTACGGAGAAAGGATTTTATAGAATAGCATGTCATATCACTTAATCCGGCATAGCCAAAGACACAACATCAGGGTGTGATGTGGGGTGGGCATTCTATGTTTTGTTTTTCTGTGTGTTTGGCTGAGTGTAGTTCCCAATCAGAGGCAGCTGTCTATTGTTGTCTCTGATTGGGAATCATACTTAGGCAGCCTGTTTTGCCACCTTAGTTGTGGGTAGTTGACTTTGTTAGTGGCCTGTATAGCCCTAGTAAGCTTCACGGTTGTTTTTGTTGTTTCTTGTTGGCGACATTCATAATAAAAAGAAATGTAAGCTCACCACGCTGCACCTTGGTCCGGTCATTTCTTTGATGACGTTCGTGAAATTTGTTGCCAAGGTCTGTGTGGCAAACAGCCAGGTTCTTACAAATTTGTGCTGTTACAAACTAAATGTTAGCTAGAAGCAAGAGGAAATAATGTGTTTAATTAAAGCATACACTCTTCTATATAGAACATTTTGATCCATTCATAATGTAACTACCATTCTGATTCAGAAACCAACTTCCATTCCAGCATGACCATGCAGAGGATGGTGGTTGAACCAACTTGCAAGTAGCCTAGGGACAGATAGAAATTTCCTGGGGAGGGGTGATCCAAAATAGCCATACAAGTACTCAACTGGCAGCTTCATTAAATGAATGAACACCAGTCTCAACGTCAACAGTGAAGAGGTGACTCCGGATGCTTGCCTTCTAGAAAGAGTTCCTCTGTCCAGTCACTATGTTCTTTTGCCCATCTTAATCATATATTTTTATTGGTCAGTCTGAGACATGTCTTTTTCTTTGCAACTCTGCCTAGAAGGCCAGCATCCCGGTGTCACCAATTCACTGTTGACGTTGAGACTGGTGTTTTGCGGGTACTACTTAATGAAGCTGCCAGTTGAGGACTTGTGAGGTGTCTGCTTCTCAAACTAGACACTAATGTACTTGTCCTCTTGCTCAGTTGTGTTCTATTACAGACACCTTAATGAATAGTTTTAAATTATATTATGTGAGATAAACATACACATTTAACAAAATATATAAAAACATTTTCCTAAAAAGTATTTTTAGAGAGTACAAATGTTACTGTAACTTAATAAATACATCATGCAATTTAGTCCTTAAACATATAATTGAAATACTGTAGAATTTCATTCATTCCTATGGAGGACTGCTCCTACTAGGGAGTGCCAATATTGCCGAATTGTGGCCTCAAAGCATCTCAATGGCCAATACATAGTATCAACAATCCAGGGTTTACATAGGTCATTGCATATTACTGGCCTGGTATTGTGCCTGTACCTTGTGGCTAAACCGATGAGAAAACAATTATAACTGATCCAAATGGTTTCCCAATCAGGCAGGCTAGATGCAATTACACTACATGACCAAAAGTATGTGGACTCCTGCTCATCGAACATTTCATTCCAAAATTAATAGGCATTAATATGGAGTTCGTCCCCCCTTTGCTGCTAAAACAGCCTCCACTCTTCTGGGAAGGCTTTCCACTAGGTGTTGGAACATTGCTGCAGGGACTTGCTTCCATTCAGCCACAACAGCATTAGCGAGATCAGGCACTGATGTTGGGCGATTGGGCCTGGCTCGTAGTCAATGTTCCAATTCATTCCAAAGGTGTCTGATGATATTGGGGTGGCAGGTAGCCTAGTGGTTAGAAGCATTGAGCCAGTAATTGAAAGGTTGCTAGATCAAATCCCTGAGCTGACAAGTTAAAAACCTGTTGTTCTGCCCCTGAACAAGGCAGTTAACCCACTGTTCCTAGGCTGTCATTGTGAATGAGAATTTGTTCTTAACTGACTTGCCGAGTTAAATAAAAAAAATAAAAAAATTGGTCAGTCCTCTGTGCAGGCCAGTCAAGTTCTTCCACACCGATCTCGACAAATCATTTATGTATGGACCTCTTTGTGCATGGGGGCATTGTCATGCTGAAACAAGAAAGGATCTTCCCCAAACTCTTGGATATCAACTTTGCCACTTCAGCATGCTTTTGTTGCACAGTCAATGCCACACAGGGCCATAGGCCAGAAGGATGAGGGTTCACCAACCACAGAAGGTTGAGGGGTCGCTGACCACTGATCAGCTAGGGGAATCAGATTTTCAACATTTTGATGCAATATTTATAATTATGTAAAATATATGCAACAAATGTTTCATCAACAGGTTTCTGTGCCAATGCAACACACAACCAATAAAACATAACATACCGACTTCAGGCACCTCAATATCATGGTTTGAGTTTTCAACACCAAAATAAACAGACTATGTCAATCTCGACAAACAGAAAACACATCCCTCCCTACTTTAGGTTGACAGAGTATTGAAGGCTTGGCTTGGCAATCTCCTAATGTCATGAAAGTTTTTTGTGTTTTGTAACAGATGTATTTCCATTCATCAAATTGCCGCTGCACAGTTTTGATGGTTTGATTGATTTTATTTGTCAGTAGATAATTTTTTTGTAAAGATTCTTTTATTTTTCCAGCTGTAGAGTTTTAAAACAGCATATCAGCTGAATATTGTTACATTAAATCAGAGTGCATGTGAGCACTCTCTCATAGTATTCTCTCTCTCCATCAATTCCATTCAAATTGAATTAAAAATAGATATTCCTGTTCAAAGTTGATATATTGTATATACAGTACCAGTCAAAGGTTTGGACACACCTACTCATTCAAGGGTTTATCTTTATTTGTACTATTTTCTACATTGTAGAAGACATCAAAACTATGAAATAACACATATGGAATCATGTACAGTATTAATTAACCACAAATCAAAATATATTTTATATTTGAGATTCTTCAAAGTAGCCACCCTCTGCCTTCATGACAGCTTTGCACATTCTTGGCATTCTCTCAGCCAGCTTCATGAGGAAGTCACCTGAAATGCATTTCAATTAACACGTGTGCCTTGTTAAAAGTACATTTTTGGAATTTCTTTCCTTCTTAATGCGTTTGAGCCAATCAGTTGTGTTGTGAAACGGTAGGGGTGGTATACAGAAGATAGCTCTATTTGGTAAAAGGCCAAGTCCACATTATGCCAAGAACAGGTCAAATAAGCAAAGAGAAACGACAGTCCATTGTTACCTTAAGACATGAAGGTCAGTCAACACAGAAAATTTCAAGAACTTTGAAAGTTTCTTTAAGTGCAGTCACAAAAACCATCAAGCGCTATGATGAAACTGGCTCTCATGAGGACCGCCACAGGGAAGGAAGACCCAGAGTTACCTCTGCTGCAGAGGATTGTATTAGAGTTACCAGCCTCCAAAATTGCAGCCCAAAGTTCAAGTAACGGACACATCTCAACATCAACTGTTCAGAGGAGACTGCGTGAATCAGACCTTCATGGTCGAATTGCTGCAAAGAAACCACCAATAAGAAGAAGAGACTTGCTTGGGCCAAGAAACACAAGCAATGGACATTAGACCGGTGGAAATCTGTCCTTTGGTCTGATGAGTCTAAATTTGAGATTTTTGGCTCTAACCACCGTGTCTTTGTGAGACGCAGAGTAAGTGGACGGATTATCTCTGCATGTGTGGTTCCCAACGTGAAGCATGGAGGAGGAGGTGTGATGGTGCTTTCCTGGTGGCACTGGGATTTATTTAGAATTCAAGGCACACTTAACCAGCATGGCTACCACAGTATTCTGCAGCGATACGCCATCCCATCTGGTTTGCGCTTAGTGGGACTATCATTTGTTTTACAACAGGACAATGACTACTTTTGACCAAGAAGGAGAGTGATGGAGTGCTGCATTAAATGACCTGGCCTCCACAATCACCCAACCTCCACCCAATTGAGAAATATATTTTGATTTGTTTAACACTTTTTGGGTTACTAGATGATTCCATATGAGTTATTTCATTTCAAGTTTGTGATGAATGACAGGTTGTTTCTTCATGCAAAATAGATTTGGGGTTTAAAATTCAATTAAGCTGCTTTATTTTAGGGGTTTAGTGAAGGCGGGTTATTTTTTCCCCTTAGGACAAGGGGAGTATACAGAATGTTAACACTACACAATTCTATTAGCCTTATATTTAGCTAAAGAATGATCAGCTAGAAATAAGCTTCTAATTTATAGCCTCTGTCTCTTGTGCAATACGCACCATGAGCTCTGCTGGTCTCTTTCCTTAAAAAACCCTCATTAGCTCTTGGAGTCCCAGGAAAAGCTAGACTAGAATAGTTCGCAGGAAGAATATATATTTTTTGCATTTCTTATACTAATAGACTGACTATTGGAAGAGGGATGCAAGCTTTTGTTTCCTGAAGGTTAAATACAGCAACGAATAGAACTCCCAGCCACTGGCCGGGGAGTTTGAAAGAAGAGAGAATGCAAGAAGGCGCTGGGCTGTAGGAGTTCTTTTTTATTCAATATTCCTGAAAGAAAATTAAGCCATCAGCATCTGATTATAGCACCAATATTATTCAAGCATGTCGTTACAATGATGGAGATCAAGACAACAAAACATTTCATTTAGGTTGAGTTTTGGTTAAGTGGGACACAAGCTTTGTAATGGCCTATTATATTTCAACATTTAAATCAAATTCGCTAGCCTATAATTGTAACTTTGTAGGCTGCATGTCCTGCACCAACATCACATGTTCTCTCCCAGGCTCATGGTTTGAAACAGGTGTGTAATTACAGTTCATATAATACAGCATAATACAATACTGTAATATAGTTCATACTCAAACAAAGTTGCTTATTGGAGATTGTTTCATTGACTTACAAAAGAGAGCATAGCTACGTATATTTGCTTTTAAGTTTTTCTGTTGTGCTTAATGTGCGGTAGCCTGTCATATAGCTATGTATTGGTAAAAAATATAAATAATATTAAGATAATGGCAGAATGATTTCAGCTTTGTTGGGCTTGGGCTCATAAAATGTCTTTACCCGTATCTTTACTTTACTTTAATACTCTATAAATTGACTCCTTCAAATAATCGAATAGTCGAATCCATCACTTCAATTGTTTGGATGTGCCCATCGTAATGTAAAAAAAATGAGGTGGATAGGATAGATACATAAAGTTGAAACAAAATAAATAGTAATTCATAGAATGGGTGTCTCCCTTCAACTCATTGATGACAAAATGGGTGGACTTAGCTAGTTAAACAGAAAAAGCTAGGCTACTTTGATTTTCTACTTTACAAGCTAGCTAGCCAACTCTTTCAAATAAACATGATTTGTTGTTATGGGACATACCAAATAGAGCTACAGACCCAGCCTGACATTGGTAATTAGCTAATTGTTACTTTTATTTCAGTATTTCAGTGTGGAGTCAATTGAGGGGAATATGTTTCATGAAGCCATTTGAAGGCTGCTGCTGACAGAGGTATGTGTACATTATTTATAGTGTAATACATTATGTATAATAAGTCTTGGTGATTGAATAACCTAGTTAATTAATCGTTACATTACTTGTAAGATTATGTTTTGCTCAGTCTGGCAGTAACCAAAACCATCAGCGGCAGAGGATCTCTCTTTCGGCTGCTGCTGATGACAACTGAGAATGGAGCAGAAGAGACATTTTTGTCATGCACTGTAACTAATGGACAAAGTTGTATTGAAAAAAGTCAGCCAGAGTTGACATGGGCTATCATTCAAACAAAGAGATGCCTCCCTGGCCACCAGTGCATAATTCAAAACTATGTTTGCATATAATTACAAATTCTAAAAAACTATGCAGGTATTTTGTACATTATTTATTTGTTTATTAAATTATATTCTTAGCACAAAAAAATCTTGCTATTTAATAGTCATAATGCATTTATTACACCATGTAGGATTCTATATGGAACCATTTTGAGGGTTCCATATATGATGCATACATTGAACCATTTTTTAACCCTTTGACTGGTACTGTATATATATATACCAGTCAAGTTTGTACACACCTACTCATTCAAGGGTTTTCTTTATTTTACTTTTTTTTTTACATTGTAGAATAATAGTGAGGACATCAAAACTATGGAATAATCTAGTAGCCCAACAAGGGTTAGACAAATCAAAATGTATAGTCCAATGGTGTAAAAATGTATTTTTTACAAAACTGAAAAAATGGAATAAAGTACCGGTTTGATTCAGATAAAAGCGAGTCGCCGTTGCGTGCACTTGCTCTGGATGTGTAGCTCTCCAAAGTACGCTTCCATATGACCCACCACTTCCGACGATAAGCCTAACCAGCTCGCAGCCCGAGTCACGTGCCCCCCCAACCCCCCCCTCTCTCTCTCTCTCTGTGGAGCAGAAGCTACTACACAAATCAAACTCAACCACAAATCAAACTCAACCAGCACCCAGTGGAGATCGGAGAGATGGAGACGCGTGGAGCGAGTGAAAAAGCTCTTTGCTGTCCGGAACGAGAGACGCTGAAAAAAAAGATGATCCGTTAAAGAAAAGACTGCGTCATGGCTCATATCCTATCGACGGAGAAGGATTTTAGTTCACCCAACGGGAACAGAGATGCGAACCTCGTTGCTTATTAACGGGCGGTTCCGTGATCCAAACAGTACAACTCCGCCCGTGAACGGGGCATGGGACGCAGCGCCTGTGCTAGGCATCGCACTCTGGCTAGGTGTGGTTTCACAACACTTGGATTAGCCTACCTAGTTCTTATTCCACACACTCGTTCATAATTGAAGTTGAAGCCGTCGGGGATGTGCTAGTCATCTCGTCGCAACAAAGGGAAGGGCGGCTTTCAGTAACCATGAGGGCTGTATCGGCGAATTTACTTGCACTTCTCTTTCTCTGCACTTGTGCCAGTGTATTGTACGTCTGGAGCAGATTGGAGAGATACAACACAGGACTACAGATAACGAGTAGGGGGTCCGCTCACATTGGGCCATCCCCGGACCTCTCTGCTAAAACTTTCCGGGCTTTGCTCGCCGTTCCAGGAGCACAGAGACTGCATTTAGGGGGCATACTGGATGCCCACAATCTCACTGGTGTTGCGGATCAAACTGGCTCTTTAGGAATCAGAGATTACCATATGAATGTAGATAACAAGGGGTCAGCACGGAGGGGGGTCCCGGACAAATTGGGCTCTCCGGTTGAGGGAATTTTTTGGAGTGAATGGCTTGAGGATAAGTTTCCCGTCAGCTTCAGTGAGGAACATGCCCGGGCATGGAGAGGGAGAGCCCGGGGACATCGGATTGTCAGACTGGAGCCGGGCTGTGGGAGAATATCCAATCAACTGGCCACTTTTTCGGACCGATCCAAAGCATGCGTGCGTTATGGAATAAACGCGGACCAGGTGCAGGGGGAAACTTTGACTTATTACCTGGCTAGTTTGCTGGGTATTACAAATCTGCCGCCTCTCATCCTCGCCCAGTTGAACGTTGACAGTGAACAATGGGCTTCTGTGAGAAGAAGAATAGGAGGTTTACAGTGGAGTGAGCGGGCGGTGGTCTCGCTCACCCAGTGGGTCGCCAACCTGACAGGGGTAATCACACCTGCGCCGCTGCGCCAAGAGAGCAAGGGGCTGCGTCCTCTACGGTGGGAGCTCGGGAACAAGACGACGGCGGAGCTGCTCGAGCTAATGCAGTGGACGGACCTGATAATATTGGACTACCTGTCTGCTAACTTCGACAGGCTCGTTAGCAACCTCTTTAGCCTGCAGTGGGACTCGCGCGTGATGGAGAGAGAGACCAACAACCTGCTCAGAACACCCCGTGGCGACCTGGTTTTCATCGACAACGAGGCAGGGCTTGTGCACGGTTACCGTGTACTGGATATGTGGGAGAAGTACCACAGCACCGTCTTGGACTCGGTGTGTGTGTTCAGAAAGAGGACAGTACAGCGTGTTATAGAACTGCACCGGCGCAGGGACACCAGGACTCGGCTGCTCGAGCTATACAGAGACAGCGAACCATTGTCTCCGGAATTGGGGTTTCTCTCTGATGAACATGCGGGAGTACTACAGAGTCGAATAAACAGATTATACAAACACATATTGCATTGCAAGGTGAAGTACCACCAGCTGGGCGTTTAGTTTTCATTCCTCTCATTTAGAGGTTCTGTATCTGGCATCTGCTCCACAGAATGACGTGTGCTGCAAATCAGTAACCACACACCTGTACTAGATTAATGCGCGTCAATTGAAACAGTTTTTTAATATATTGATGAACTACCTCTTGTGAAAACAACGTTTTGCCTACTTTATATGTCTGCATAAATAGTCACATTGACGTTGATTTTTGGCTTCGTGCAGGATGGGTCATAATTTATTTTCAGCCAGCCTCAAAACATAGCTGCAGGAATAATGTGATATGAGCCAATGCATCTTTGTAGCTATTTAGGAGCCAATGCATCTTTGTAGCTGTTTAGGAGCCAATGCATCTTAGTAGCTATTTAGGTTTAATGGTCAGCCTTCAACCTCAGGAGTTTGATAGGCTACACAGCTGTGTTTATTAATAGGAATAAACTATTGTGGTGTAAGGGGGGATAATGAATAATCACTTCATACCATCTGTATTCACAAGGTGCAATGTGTTCAATAATCTCCATAGGAAACTGGATTGCTTGATAATGAGAACCAGGCCTTAATAGGTTACTCCTAAAAAGTTTTGTATTTGTTGCCACAAAAATGTATAATGTAGACTTTGTCACCTGTCTCACTCCTTTTATAGAAGCTCTAGCCTACTGTACAATCAATTGTCATTGCAAACACTTTCATGTATCTGGTTGTCTTGTGATTGTATCTTCTGCCTTAATGTCAGTGGTGTAGTGGGGGATATATGCAGGTAGCAGATATATGCCATTTACCCACTTTTCCCCCCGTGGGCATTGCGTATACTCACTACTTAATCCCCACTGATGCGTAACAAAGTAGTATAGTGAAGGTATATGCCATATAAATTATGTAGTACAATAGATACTTTATTCACAAAGTAGCCTACACAATCGTAATAAAGCATGTGAAATATATGCACATGCGCGCCGCACACATAGCTACACTGAATATAAACGCAACATGTAAAGTGTTGGTCCCATGTTTCATGAGCTGAAATAAAAGATCCCAGAAATGTTCCATACGCATAACATTTTTTTGTGCACAAATTTACACAAATTTACATCCCTGTTTGTGAACATTTCTCCTTTTGCCAAGATAATCCATCCACCTGACAGGTGTGGCATATCAAGAAGCTGATTAAACAGCATGATCATTACACTCAATTCCACAGATGTCTCAAGTTTTGTGGGAGCGTGAAATTGGCATGCTGACTGCAGGAATGTCCACCAGAACTGTTGCCAGAGAATTCAATGTTAATTTCTCTACCGTAAGCCACTTCTAACATCATTTTAGGGAATTTGGCAGTGGATCGAAGACCACATGTAAGGCGTCGTGTGGACTAGCAGTTTGCTGATGTCAATGTCAATGTTGTGAACCTACTGCCCCATGGTGGTGGTGGGGTTATGGTATTGGCAGTCTACAGACAACGAACACAATTGCATTTTATTGATGGCAATCTGAATGCACAGAAATACCATGACGAGGTCCTGAGGCCCATTTTTTTAAGGTATCTGTGACCAACAGATGCATATCTGTATTCCCAGACGTGAAATCCGTAGATTAGGGCCTAATAAATTGATTTCAGTTGACTGATTTCCTCAATTGAACAGTAACTTGGTAAAAATCTCTTAAATTGTTTCATGTTGCGTTTATATTTTTGTTCGGTATAGTTTCAGCGGAATATCAGACAGTCAAAGTGTGCAGCTCTCATGATTGTGGCAGGGAGAGGTTCATAGAATTGAACGGAATCGGTAGTCAGTAGGGTTGGAAGATATTTAAACTTATTGAAAAAGTCTTTGTTGAATCTTTGCGATTCATAATTTAGTGCTATTTGAATGAACATTTTTAAGGCTTTCCCCCCGAAACTTCCCAATTAAATGTTGACTGCAACAACAAAAAAACTCCTACAAATATTTTGACTGATTTTACACAGGCATCAAAAATGGTCTCCTGGTGTGGTTTAAAGATGCACTATGCAGAAACCACTCTGCCATTTCTTGGTTGCTAAAATTCTAATAGTTCCCTAATTTCGGTTTATGTGACAAAACAAGCAAGTATAGTGTAAATAATCAGCGTACCATCTAAACCTAAGAAATGTATTTTCCATAGCCAAACATTTTCAGCTGTTTGAACCTGGGGTACAAAACCAAAAGTAAAAGATGCAAAAATAAAACATAAGAACAGGATGCATAGATATAGCGCACAAAGAACAGATCTACCGCCTCTTAGACTTGCTTTCAATGAGAAAGACAGATCTATAACTCACCTTTCTATGTGAATTTGGTTGGGTCGTCCAAAAAGTTACATATTACAGCTTTAATCATTGTTGTGGACTTAGAACATCCAATTTTTGTAGTTTTTCTATTAAAAAAGTTAGATTTTGAGAGTGAGAACCTGAAAAAAATAGGGAAACCTAGCATTGTTCACACAAGGCGCCTTTCCTTCATTGGGCAGGCCGTTTTGAAATATATTTTTGCAAAATTAGAGTATACCCACTTTTCCAAGAACCACTACACCACTGCTTAATGTCATGACCCAGTCATATTTGTTGTACATGCTACACTGTGAATACTGTATATGTTAACCTGTTTTTGACATTCACAATTGCAATCCCCTTTCATCAATTCAATGTGCATTGTAACATTCCAATCTTCCTGTATTTTTTGCTAAGTATATTGTAATTGAAGTTGTCAAGACCACATGTTTGGTATTCAACCCTTCTTTAGCGGAGTACAATGGCAGGTCCAATATTTGCCTGTTCTGTGTGTTCAGTCCTCAGGTTTTCATATAAAGGGCTTTGTCCCATCCTCGTCCACTACAGTGTACCCATTGTGCTGTTGAAATGCAGTGCCCTCAGAGCCTGTTACCCTGGGACTCAGAGTTTCTCTCTCTCTCTCTCTCTCTCTCTCTCTCTCTCTCTCTCTCTCTCTCTCTCTCATATATGGGTATTCGGACACAGCCACTGTCTGAGACAATTACAGGGCTCAGCTCTCTCCTGTCTACTGAGAACACTCTCACATTAACCAAACACATGAGAGGGTAAAGTAGGGACCATTTCCTGTGGAAAGATACATTTGTTGCTTGCGTTTACACTCCACATAACTCTCACACTTCTACAAAAACGGTTAAAGAAAGGGAAACATGTCAATTGAACACTGTAGGTCCCATTAGCGGGAGAGGGAGGGATTGAAGAGATAGGGTCTCTGTCACTCCCTCTAATTCTCTCTATATCAGGCAGGGCCTAAATCAATCTGGGACATTTCATGGTTACGTTACAGCCTTTTTCTAAAATTGATTTTTTTTAATCCTCATCAATCTACACACCCCATAACGACATTGCGAAAACAGGGTTTTAGACATTTTAGCAGTAAGGCTGTAACGTAACAAATTGTGGAAAAAGTCAAGTGGTCTGAATACTTCCCAAATGCACTGTAAATGTGTCATAAGCTTATTGTAACTATCTTACCATATCATAACACCATGTACAAATATCAATGGTTTGTGTTTGTGATGCTAATGTAACAGTTCAGTTATTGATGGTAAATCTATTACATTGGAGCAAAACTAATAATAGTCCTGACTTCACAATTTGAATTCAGCCTCATGTAAAAGTTATTAAAAGGGTTGTCATAAAGGCCCAGTGCAGTCAAAAATGTGATTTTTCTGTTTTATATATATGTCCACACTATGAGGTTGGAATAATACTGTGAAATTGTGAAAATTATGATATGCCATTTTAGTGTAAGAGCTGTTTGAAAAGACCACCTGAAATTTAATCCTGGTGGGATGGAGTTTTAGCCTGCCGGGTGACATCACCAGGCGGTAAATTAGTTAATAGACAAATAAGAAAGAGAGTTCCAAACCTCTCTGCCAATAAGAGCTAGTTTTTAGTTTTCCCCTCCCCATTCAGACCACTCATTCAGACCACTCCCAGAGTGCAAAAATGCAAATTATTTGGCCACACTGTTCACAACCCATCTCTTTCCCTGAGGCCTTTTTGTTATTGTTCCCTAGACCGTTACATCATGGAGTTACAGCATTTATTTGAAAATTAAATAGCCTTCTTCTCATTAATTTATCTGAATAGTTCATTGTATTGTCAGACAAAGTCAAGGCATCGGGCCAAATCCATCTTCTAACCCGAGGCCCCTTTTTCTTATCGTTCTATTAACTGTCACATCTTGGAAGCACAGCATTTATTTGATTTCACAAACTAAATAAAGTCTCTTTCTCATTAGTTCCACAGCGACCTTTCCGGTGCCTGTGATCTCCTGTTCCCAGACCTGCTGGAGGCACATTGTAGGGATGTCAGTGATAAACATTTGAAGGCCTAATGGTTTCCAGCCCTTCCTCCATCCTGCTATCCCTCCATCCCCTCCCTCTATCCCTCATCTCATCTGGTTCATTTTACACCTTTTGTTGATAGCTAGCTGCAGGGCACTCCAGTACTCTTAATCCTGTTCCAGGCAGAAGTGGGGTTGGGGAGGGAAGGGGGCTAGAGGAAAGAGCCTCACTTTAACAGTGAGAGGGGTTTAGGCACTATGAGGTGTCTTATCATGACTTCTATGAGAACACAACTCTGTGGTGTCACTACGCTTGTCAGTGTCATCTATCTGTGATTCTCAGGGAGTGATTAGCGGCCTAAGACTCGGCTGGAGTTTGAGCAGGTGGAGCTGGAAGCTTTAGCAGGGCTAGCAGCCTGCCTGGTTTCTGCCTTTCTGCCTGCTTGTCGGTCCTGTAATAGGGACTTGGGGATCAATACGTGCACTGACTGCTGTGGAGGGGGAAAGGAGGTCATTTTCTAAGTGGTCTGGGGAGGGGGAGGCAGAATGGTAAAAGGGAGAAAGGGGGGTTAGGACTGTGTTTGCAGCTGGGCGTCTTGCTCTAAGGCACGTCTGTCGAGGGCCAACCCTCCAAGAGATTTACGACGGCGGGCCACAGACACCAGGGATGCTAAGCCTAGGTCTGTATGCCTTAACCAGACTTGTACCCCTCCCTCCATCCCTCTATCCCCCTCTCCCTTCCTCCAACCACATTCCTGCCCATAGCATCTGTCTGCAGTGGTTAGCTAAATGGAAAACAACATTTTTCTTTTCTTAAGTAGTTGTTTTATGTATTTTTTTGCACAAGAAACCCCTCTTGCTTTTTTACTGGAGCTCATGTCACTTCTGATTACGCTACCAGCGGACATCAAAGCCTTTAGTCACAACCGTTCCTAACAGATTGCAGGTGTTCACCCTTTTACTCTCTGTCTGGCTTATGTCGACTGGCCACAAACCTCACAAAACCTACCGCCCCCTCCCTCCCATCCATCCCACCACCCTCCCACTGTCCACCCTGAGGCAGTAAACTCTCTAAGCCCCCTTATGTGACATGGCCTCCTTATGGCAACTCCTTATTGGCCACTGCTAAGGGCAGTGGTTTTTATTTAGTCCACCTGGACGTGTGAGCTAGTTAGCCATGCAGGGTGCAGGGGCCAGGCTTCTATGGCCGTCCTCTGGGCTTATTCATGCTCTGTTTGTTTTCAATGTCACAGGGTGGCCAGGGAGGCAGGCAGCTACAGGCAGCTATGTACTATGTAAGCAGGCAGAGGCTCTCTGCAGGCCTGAGGCTCCGTCCAAAAACAACCTCTAGCCCCTACCTCCTACACTTGGATTTCAAAGTGTTGGATTGGTAGCTACCATAAGCAATATGGCAACAATTACTCCTAACCTATCAGAGGGCAAGCTTTTTACACCTACCTATATCTAATATTTTCAGATCTACATGAAGTGCCTTGGGGATAGGGGATAGGGTTGTATCTGGATGGGGTCTGAACCTACAGACCCTATAGGTAAAAACACAGATCCTCTCTATCGTCTGCAATCCAGAGGCTCCTACATTGCAGACATTCCTGAGGCGGCAAGGGTGGATCTCCACACACACACACACACACACACACACACACACACACACACACACACACACACACACACACACACACGGCCCAGATTCCTGCGAGCGGGGAGAAAGGCAGCTGTGTATTTAGGCTCAGCTGTCGGCGGTAAGTTTTCACTTATTTCTTTAATGATCTATTGGTTCAAGGGCACTAGTTCAGATAATGTTCTTTGTTTTTCAACAGGTCAGGTTGTCTTAAGCAAATAAAAAAACTATGATACTCATTGCTTTGATATGTAATTAGAGTAGAAACTATTTTATATTCACTTAGTACACAAAGCAACTTCTTAAATAAAGAACATTGCTATGTATTAGCTTCAATAAAGATACAGTTGTGAATGTCAACTGAGTGTAAATAGCCTCCACAAAAATCAACAACTCAACAAAACAACACAGAGCAACAACTGGACCTGAGTTTCCAGATCCCACGGGACTATCCAGCCGGACTCATCTTTAAAAAGGTGGCCATGTGCACAGCGTGGGCCAGTGGACGGCCATAACTGGCATTCCTTCGTGGCTGTGCAGTGCAGGGTGCTTCCTGTCCATGTGCATGATTAAGTGACTTCATTATAATGCTGGGTGCATACTAGGGGAGGGGAGAGTCACTCGGTCACAGTTGACTGGATGCAGGGGAGTGGACGCAGGGGTCGTGAGGGGTTGGAGAGCACAGACTGGGGGGCAGGAGGGAGAGGGGACTGGGGTACATCAATGGACTCAAGGGGCTTGGACTGCAGTGCCAGAGGGAGGCGACTGGGATGGAGGACAGGGAATAAGAGCACAGATCAAGGCAGTGCTACTATAGGGGTTGAGGAGATGACACGTTGGAGGCCAGTGGTTGGGGAGCTAGAGAAGGGTAAAAGCTATTAGGGAACTGGTGGTCTAGAGGAGGGTTGAGATTGGGACTGGGCAGCATAGCCAAGGCCGGGGGACAAGATAACTGAGGGGCAGGGAGTAGGGGGGTGGAGAGCAGGACCTGGGATGGCGCAGGCTGGCACGGGGGCTGCGTGGCGGCTGGGAAAGTTGCATGGTGGAGGGGAGTGGAGTGGGGGAATTGGTTTGTGCAGGCTCTGTCAGAATAAATCATGCACTGGGGAACACTCATACATCTCTCCAGCTGCTGTCCATCCTCTCACTGTCTGGCCTGCCTGCTGTACTCTGTGATTATGGAAAAGATTACATCCGCCCTCTCCTCTTCCATCACACAGATCTGCTGCTCTCATTATACCCCAGCATGATCTCATTTAATCATTGCTGAAGCTACTAGGCTATATCCTCCTACAATTTAATGCAAGAGCATTCTTTCATTCAATCGTCCTGGACCAAGTGTCTCTTGAAAAAGAGATTGTATCTAATGAGAATAACATATATAGGAAATATGCATTCAAGAGGGACTGATTTTGGTGGTGATATGTATAATGGAAAATGTGTCTACCGTTATTTTCTCACATAGCATATA
This sequence comes from Oncorhynchus tshawytscha, assembly GCF_018296145.1. Lineage (NCBI taxonomy): Eukaryota > Metazoa > Chordata > Actinopteri > Salmoniformes > Salmonidae > Oncorhynchus > Oncorhynchus tshawytscha. The sequence goes on along the minus strand of NC_056434.1, from coordinate 36,551,960 downwards.
ACATGGGACCTATCCTGTTTTTAAATCAATGTTTTTCGTGTTTTTACTTTATATTGCATATTGTACAGTAAAGAAGAAGAAACACATTACTGTAGGACATATTCCCTGCTGTATATCACTGAGATAATGGGCCTATGTTACACATGAAACATCCATCCTTTCACAGGCAGATTCAAGTTTATTTGTTAAGTAATATGCTACAGGGTAATGCATTGTTTTGATGACATTAAGTCTAATACACAGGCCTACAGACAGTAGTACAACGCTACAGAGAAATGACAAAACAGTAAACAGCCTGCAGAAAATTCTGACCTTTACTTTGACTAATCATTCACAGTTGAATATCATTTGGCTATTATACATGATTTAGATAATAGGCAATACATTAAGTGGTTTTAATTGGACAGGTAGTGAGCTTTATAATGGTCTGTTGTCTATGTGTGAGAAGTAGTGTATAAAATATAAATATCTTCTGTTCCCCTCTGTAGGCTCTCTCTTCTTTAAGTGCTGTTGTTCTCTCTCTCTCACTCTCTCGCCCTCTCTCAAATTACCACTGGTTCCAATTGCTGGGTGGCTTTTGTGTACAAACTCCTTTCTCTCACATAAAAGAGAGAGAAAGTTAGAGAAAGGCCACACATTAATTTCACATTTGCAAGTCTTGCAATTACAAATCTCTTGTGTATTAACATCCTGTCCCGTTTATCTGCTTCCCTGAGCTAGCCAAGCATGACATTAGCTCCTCCATGTCAGGACTAGGTGCTGTTCCAGCATTTACTTGTTTCTTTTCTCTCCTTTTTTCTCTCCTTTTTCTTTGAGTGAAAACCCACCCGGCTCTTGATTGACGTGGCTGACAGATTTGTGTAACCTTCTGGGTGAAGCTTGTTGAAGCCTCCGTGCTGCAGCCTCTACGGAGGCCCGTTTCAAGCACACCGAGTTTGGCTCATTAGCATAAGTCTTCATCTCTATGTAAATGTGAATTAGTATGCTTATGGAAATGACAGTTTGTTGAAAGGGGGAAGAATAACTGATCGCATTCATAGAGATAATCTATCATTTGGCTTTCGAGTGAGGCTCATTCAGACCCACCTGGGCCGTCCTGTGGCCATGTGTTCATAATGAAGATATTTCTATGCTAATGCAGTGCAGTGTGAGTTTAGGATTTGTATGGTTCAAGGCGAGGCAGCGTGGGAGATGTGGCCGGTCTAAATGAGCTGGACGGACCTACAGTATGGTTCCGCTTGCGTAACACCGGAGAGGCTGTGACCTTTCTAAATACAGCAGGCAGCGCATCTGCAACCACAACTCCACGCTACAAACCTGGACTCTCCTCATCCCTGACGCATTCGAAATACATAAACACAAGCACATCAGCCACAGTCAGACCATGTATGTGGATGGCACTCAGAGTAAATAGCAATCGTTCATGTCAGGGACAATTGAGTATGATTGGAGAGGACTTGCGTTTATGTGTGCCATGACTTTGACATCAGAGCTTTGTCCACATCATCGCCAAGCACTGAGAGAATCGATACAGAGAAGAGAATATGTGGCACTTGATGACAAAATACCATCATATCTCTGATTCAGTTCTTTCACCGTCTTCCTTCCAGAGCTGACCATGGCCTTTCTGAATGTTAGTGTTAGCTCACGGGTTTTAGCGTATTAGAGGTGAATGTGTGGTTACTCTTTTCCAGTCACTTTGAACGATGGCACCATTTGCTAGTGCCTGTGCTTGGTAATTTGGCCATTTCTATGTAAATTGGGCTTTGTGCCGTAGGGGAGAGACATTTTTTTATATTCAGCATCACTACGTCAAGGGAAATATAGCATTCCTCCTAACAAAGATATCTACATATATTTCAGGATGTTATGTATTCCTGGAAATAATCAGAATTCATGCAAACACAACAGTTTTGAAAACATAGCTTGCCCCCCAAAAAGTGGTCTCTTGGCACAACTTATCCCGGGTATAAGGTAAATTGAGCATAGGGACAGGGTACTGTAAGTTTAGCCGCCTTGGGGTACAGTAAGTAGGTGTTCGGTGCCAGAGGGTGATGGTGCTGGTAGGTCAAAGTTGAATTTGTGGTATTGTATATTTTAAATGTATGCTGGCCTATGTTGACTCCAATGCTTCCTCCAGTTGTGTCAAGTTGGCTGGATGTCCTTTGGACAGTGGACCATTCTTGATGCACACAGGAAACTGTTGAGCATGAAAAACCCAGCAGCATTGCAGTTCTTGACACACTCAAACCAGTGGGCCTAGCATCTACTACCATACCCCATTCAAAGACACTTCAATCTTTTGTCTTGCCCGTTCACCCTCTGAATGGCACTCATGCACAATCCATGTCTCAATTGTTTCCAGGCTTAAAAATCCTTCTTTAACCTGTCTCCTCCCCTTCATCTAGACTGATTGAAGTGGATTTAACAGGTGATATCAATAAGAGAATCATAGCATTTACCTGGGTTCACCTGGTCAGTATATGTCATGGAAAGAGCAGGTGTTCCTAATGTTTTGAACACTCAGTGTTCAATATCACTAAGCCTTCCGTTTCTTGACCAGTTGTCTGGAACATTGATGTTTTTTCGATGTACCAATTTGTAGGCAAGTTCTCTGCATGCATTTGAGGCTACTAAGCCCATGAAAATGGTCCGTGAGATTCTTGATATGTTTAGCAAACTCAGACTCTATGTCATCAGATAAAAAAGACTCTCTTTCGAACAGGTACATGTTTGTTTTCTTTTTTTGTCAGTGTACCTCTTCAGTGTCATTAAGTCTATTTTTTTCATCCATTGCTGCTGCTCAAATGGACATCTTCCCTTCTCTCACTTCCTTGGATGGTCTCTCAAGAACCTCAAGGGGGCTAGACCCCTGCTTGTTTTATGTTTGAATACACTGGGTATAAGGATGTCTGTTCTGTAACAATAAAAATGCTAAATCTTGAGTTTAGATGCATGATACACTGCAAAAATACTATGCATATTATGCATAAAACTGACCAAATGCAATCATTGTTTGTTTGGGGTATAGTGGCCATTGGCTCAGCTTACCCCAAGGAAAACATTTTGACTATATTAGCCCACACAGCTACAAGGATGCACTTTCATGCTAGGTTTAGGACCTCATATTGTAGCTTATGACCCTGACTGATGTAAAAAAACTTGTTGAGTACTTTTTCCATGTGGTTTCTTCCTTCACAAACTCCATGAAATTATGACCTCTTCCTAAATATTTGGTCACATGATACATTTTTTTGTATGGTTTCCTAGAAACAAGGGGTGGTTCAACTAACCATTTTGCTCAACTTACTCCACTCTCCCCTACAGGCTGTTGCAGCCAACACGTGCGCCATCCTGCCTTGGCCAGTAATGTTGCAGTGTTACATCTAAATGATTACTACAGCTCTGCGTAGCTGGCGTGTCAGTCTGGTTGAGATTCAGGTGCCTTTTGGAAGGGAACCAAGGGGATCAGCTTATTGTAGACAGACAGGAGTGAAGCATAATTGGCTGAGCCTGAATCAGTATCAGTGTCTTAGAGCAGAGCAAGTGAGAACATGTCATAGTGAAAAAGAGGTACATACATAAGCAGATATTGAAATAAAGGGAAAGAGCAAACCATAAAGGTGAGGGAAATAGGTTTGTATAGTTCAAGATTATCCAGGAGGAACGATATGTTCTTCCATGGCTCCTAAACGGGAATTGCCAGCAGCATACCACCCTGCATACCACTGCTGGCTTGCTTCTGAAGCTAAACAGGGTTGGTCCTGGTCAGTCCCTGGATGGGAGACCAGATGCTGCTGGAAGTGGTCTTGGAGGGCCAGTAGGAAGCACTCTTTCCTCTGGTCTAAATTAAAAAATAAAATTAAAAAATATCTGAGTGATTGGGGACACTGCCCTGTGTAGGGTGCTGTCTTTCGGATGGGACGTTAAACGGGTGTCCTGACTCTCTGAGGTCATTAAAGATCCCATGGCACTTATTGTAAGAGTAGGGGTGTTAACCCCGGTGTCCTGGATAAATTCCCAGTCTGGCCCTCAAACCATCACGGTCACCTAATAATCCCCAGTTTACAATTGGCTCATTCATCCTCCTCCTCTCCCCTGTAACTATTCCCCAGGTTGTTGCTGTAAATGAGAATGTGTTCTCAGTCAATTTACCTGGAAGAAAAAAAACATTCACAGATATTTCCATAGCTCTTCCATAATATCATTATTACCTCTTCAACAGAAGATCTCTTTAAATGGCTTTGGCGCTAGTCAATGTTTGGCCAGGTATGTAAGGTAAACCCCCAACATAATCATGTTTCTCTCTGCATACATTCCAACCCCTGCACACCTGAGATCTACAATTAACCCTGATCCCTGACTCTGACTCACCTCAAATCACACATCTGACATCCAGGCTGAGCTCTCCCACACCTTGTGTAGAGCCATACCCATTATTGCATCCCAAATAGTAAGCTGCTATGAGTATGCAAATATAATACAGTTTAATAGTATGCAACATTTCGAAAATCGAGTATACACTGCTTGCACAATTATTAGGCAAATTGTATTCCTCAGGATTCATTTTATTGTTGAACAAACACAATGCTCTCAGTCAATCCAAAATGTTATTATTAGGCAAATATTAGGCAACTAAATTACAAAAATAATCTCCCAACTCACTTGTTTATTCTCAATTTTTAGAGTAAGTGTAACAAATAAGTAGCACAAAATGACAATTAAATAACATTTTTGGCCTTCCAAAAATATTCAGTGACCAATGTAGCCACCCTTCTTTTCAATAACTGCCATGAGCCTTCCATCCATGGAGTCTGTCAGTTTCTTGATCTGTTCACGATCAACTTTCGCTGAAGCAGCAACCACAGTCTCCCAAATGCTGTTCAAAGATGTATATTGTCTTCCCTCACTGTAAATCTCAGGTTTCAGAAGGGCCCACAATAGGATTTAAAGCTGTGCTTTGGCAAAGTGGGTGGGGTTATATCCTTCCTGTTTGGCACTGTCCGGGGGTGTCCTCGAATGGGGCCACAGTGTCTCCTGACCCCTCCTGTCTAAGCCTCCAGTATTTATGCTGCAGTAGTTTATGTGTCGGGGGGCTAGGGTCAGTTTGTTATATCTGGAGTACTCCTCCTGTCCTATTCGGTGTCCTGTGTGAATTTAAGTGTGCTCTCTCTAATTCTCTCTTTCTCTCTTTCTTTCTCTCTCTCGGAGGACCTGAGCCCTAGGACCATGCCTCAGGACTACCTGACATGATGACTCCTTGCTGTCCCCTGTCCACCTGGCCATGGTGCTGCTCCAGTTTCAACTCTTCTGCCTTATTATTATTGGACCATGCTGGTCATTTATGAACATTTGAACATCTTGGCCATGTTCTGTTATAATCTCCACCCAGCACAGCCAGAAGAGGACTGGCCACCCCACATAGCCTGGTTCCTCTCTAGGTTTCTTTCTAGGTTTTGGCCTTTCTAGGGAGTTTTTCCTAGCCACCGTGCTTCTACACCTGCATTGCTTGCTGTTTGGGGTTTTAGGCTGGGTTTCTGTACATCACTTTGAGATATCAGCTGATGTACGAAGGGCTATATAAATACATTTGATTTGATTTGAGTCAGGTGAGGAAGTGGGCCAGGTCATTATTCGGGCATATTTGAGGCCCTTGCTGGCTAGCCAAGCAGTGGAGTACTTGGATGCATGTGATGGAGCATTGTCCTGCATAAAGATCATGGCCTTCTTGAATGCTGAGGACTTCTTCCTGTACCACTGCTTGAAGAAAGATTCTTCCAGAAACTGGCAGTAGGTTTGGGAGTTGAATTTCAGTCCATCTTCAACCTGAAAAGGTCCAACTACCTCATTCTTAAAACATCTTAAGGCTAGGGGGCAGTATTCAGAAGTTCGGATGACTGACGTGCCTAAAGTAGTTTCCTCAGGCACTGAAGGCACAGAAGCTAGGATATGCATATAATTGGTAGTATTGGATAAAAAAAACTGCAGTTTCTAAAACCGTTAAAATAATGTCTGTGAGTATGACAGAACTGATATGGCAGGTAAAAACCCGAGGAGAATCCATCCAGAATTTTTTATTGAGGTCACCATCCATTGAAAATGCCTGTGGAAAATTCTAAGTGAATCCTCCGATTGCAGTTCCAATGGCTTCCACTAGATGTCAACAGTCTTTAGAAAGGGTTTCAGGCTTGTTTTTTGAGAAATTAGCAAGAATTTGTAGTTTTTCAAGGTGACTAATTTTTACTGTAATCTTGTGGTGCGCATGGATGAGGGTGTGCACCTTGTTATTTATCTCCGGTATTGAACATGCTACATTCCGTCTTAAATTTTAACATTTATTTACATATTAGGGTACCTGAGGATTGATTAGAAACGTTGTTTGACTTGTTTGGGCGAAGTTTATTGGTAACTTTTGGGATTCTTTGTATGCATGTTGAGCTAGTGGAATGGGTGGATTACTAAATCAAACGTGCCAACTAAACTGACTTTTTTGGGATATAAAGAAGGACTTTATCTAACAAAATGACAATTTGTTGTGTAGCTGGGATGCTTGGGATTACAAACAGATGAAGATCTTCAAAGGTACAGTGGGGCATAAAAGTATTTAGTCAGCCACCAATTGTGCAAATTCTCCCACTTAAAAAGATGAGAGAGGCCTGTAATTTTCATCATAGGTACACTTCAACTATGACAGACAAAATGAGAAAAGAAATCCAGAAAATCACATTGTAGGATTTTGAATGAATTTATTTGCAAATTATGGTGGAACATCAGTAAAGCCTTTTTGAAATCTGACAAAGCTGTTGGATTAACAAGAAGTTAAGCTTTTAAACGATGTGAGGCACTTTTAATATTACGATTTTTGTATGTTGAATTTTGCGCTCTGAAATTTCACCGGATGTTGTCGAGGTGGGTCACTAGCGGCACGCCTAGCCTTGATAGCAGCCCATCAGCACCCCTCCTCCACCTTGCTGGCGCCTGACTCGAAGTGGTGCCCTTTGTCCATTACTGATCCAGCCACTGGTCCATCCATCTGGTCCATCAAGAGTCAATCATTTCATCTGTCCACAAAATCTGTCTTCAGGTATTTCTTTGCCCAATCTTGACTCTTGACGCTCTTATTCAATGGTGGTCGTGTTTCAGCCTTCTTGACCTTGGCCATGTCTCTGATTACTTGACACCTAGTACTTCTGAACACTCCAGGTAGGTTGCAGTTCTGGAACATGGTGGCACTGGGAGATAATGGGTTCCTGGTAGCTTGACGTTTAATTATTCTCAAGTCTTTTCCAGTTAATTTGCACCTTTTCTTCTCTGTGCGATTTTTGCGCCCCAGTTGACTATTCGCAACAAAACGTTTGACTGTCCGGTTGTCACTGCACAATAGTTTAGCTATTCCAAGAGTGTTGCATTCATCTGAAAGGCATTTTAAAATTTGGGACTTTTCAGAGTCAGTTAAATCTCTTTTTTGGACAATTTTACCTGAGGTAATGAAGCTGCCTAATAATTATGCACAGCTTGATATAAGGTGTTATTCACTTTCACCACACCCTACCTCATTACACAAATAAATATCACCTGAAAATGATTAAATCCAATTTGCATTGAAGTTTATATGGTTTGGAGTTGGAAAATGTACATAGAAATAATGATAAGATCAGAATACTCACTTGCCTAATAATTGTGCACGCAATGTATTTTAAATGCCCGAATGTCATATTCATTTTGGCTTTGACAATGTGCTTCTAGATCTGCATTGCTTGCTCTTTGGGGTTTTAGGCTGAGTTTCTGTATAAGCACTTTGTGACAGCTGCTGGTGTAAAAAGGGCTATATATTGATTGATTGTTTGATTGCTTAGTTATATATGGGAATGCGTTACTGAAATCAACCTATAGCAGGAAACAACATAATCGCTCATGACGCATTCTCAGAATGCGAAAATGTAATGTTTTATAGTATATGAATTTTCAAAAATCATGTATAGTTGAAATACCAGGATGTTATACTCTTTTCAGCTCTTCATGTAGTAGAATTTGATACAAACTTTTCCACAATGCATTGGAAAAGATGGGCTGCTCTCTAGTTCTCTTCAAGTAGCCAAACAACTAAACTAGGCTACTTAATTGGGAAGATGCAGAATAGTGACGCTTCTGCAGTGGTGTTCAAATGTAGGCTAAGTAGATTTGTTATCTTTAAAATGATCACGAGTATTGGATCATCTTTGAAAACGTGATTTTTTCTTTCTTTTTTTACCCAGAGTGGATTTCTGTTTTCTCATTGAAAAGTTTTTCTTGTTCTCTTTGCCTTTGCACCCCCGCAGCAACTTGCCCAAGCCCCCCTCCCGCTTCTCCTTCACCCAAATCCAGATAGCTGATGTTCTGAAAGAGCTGCAAAATCTGGACCCGTACAAATCAGCTGGGCTAGACAATCTGGACCCTCTCTTCTAAAATGATCAGCCACAATTGTTGCAACCCCTATTACTAGCCTGTTCAACCTCTCTTTCGTATCATCTGAGATCTCCAAAGATTGGAAAGCTGCCGCGGTCATCCCCCTCTTCAAAGGGGGAGACACTAGACCCAAACGGTTATAGACCTATGTCCATCTTCGAAAGCCAAGTTAATAAACAGATCACTGACCATTTCGAATCCCACCGTACTTCCGCTATGCAATCTGGTTTGTGAGATGGTCGTGGGTGCACCTCAGCCAGGCTCAAGGTCCTAAACGATATCATAACCACCATCGATAAAAGACAGTACTGTGCAGCCGTCTTCATCGACCTGGCCAAGGATTTCGACTCTGTCAATCACCACATTCTTATCGGCAGACTCAACAGCCTTGGTTTCTCAAATGATTGCCTCGCCTGGTTCACCAACTACTTGTCTGATAGAGTTCAGTGTGTCAAATCAGAGGGCCTGTTGTCCGGACCTCTGGCAGTCTCTATGGGGGTGCCACAGGGTTCAATTCTTGGGCCGACTCTTTTATATATATCAATGATGTCGCTCTTGCTGCTGGTGATTCTCTGATCCACCTCTACGCAGACGAGACCATTCTGTATACCTCTGTCCCTTCTTTGGACACTGTGTTAACAAACTTCCAGCCGAGTTTCAATGCCATACAACACTCCTTCCATGGCCTCCAACTGCTCTTAAATGCTAGTAAAACTAAATGCATGCTTTTCAGCCGATCACTGCCCGCACCCGCCCGCCCGACTACCATCACTACACTGGACGGTTCTGACTTAGAAAATATGGACAACTACAAATACCTAGGTGTCTGGTTAGACTGTAAACTCTCCTTCCAGGCTCACATTAAGCATCTCCAATCCAAAATTAAATCTAGATTTGGCTCCTATTTCGCAACAAAGCCTCCTTCACTCATGCTCCTTCAATCATGCTACCCTCATAAAACTGACTATCCTACCGATCCTTGACTTCGGCGATGTCATTTACAAAATAGCCCCCAAGACTCTACTCAGCAAACTAGATGTAGTCTATCACAGTGCCATCTGTTTTGTCACCAAAGCCTCATATATTACCCATCACTGCGACCTGTATGCTCTCGTTAGCTGGACCTCACTACATATCTGTCGCCAAACCCACTGGCTCCAGGTCATCTATAAGTCTTTGCTAGGTAAAGCACTGCCTTATCTCAGCTCACTGGTCACCATAGCAACACCCACCAGCAGCACACACTCCAGCAGGTATATTGCACTGGTCATCCCAAAAGCCAACACTTCCTTTGGCCGCCTTACCTTCCAGCTCTCTGCTGCCAATGACTGGAACGAATTGCAAAAATCTCTGAAGCTGGGGTCTTATATCTCCCTCTCTAACTTTAAGCATCAGCTGTCAGAGCAGCTTACCAATCGCTGTACCTGTACACAGCCAATCTGTAAATAGCAGACCCAGCCATCTCATCCCCATATTATTACTTACCCTCTTGCTCTTTTGCACCCCAGTATCTCTACTTGCACATCATCGTCTGCACATCTATCACTCCAGTATTAATGCTAAATTGTAATTATTTTCTTCTATGGCCTATTTATTGCCTACCTCCCTATTCTTCTACATTTGCACACACTGTACATCATTTTTCCTATTTTTCTATTATTTTGTGTTATTGACTGTACGTTTGTTTATGTGTAACTCTGTGTTGTTGCTTTTGTCGCACTGCTTTGCTTTATCTTGGCCAGGTCACAGTTGTAAATGAGAACCTGTTCTCAACTGGCCTACCTGGCTAAATAAAGGTGAAATAAAATTAATTATTAAGAAGACAGGGCCAGATTGTCTAGCCCAGCTGATCAGAACATCAGCTGTCTGGATTTGGGTGAAGGAGAAGCGGGGGTGCTAAGATGTTGGCTAAGATGTAGGGGTAGCCAAGTATAAAGCATGGCCAGCTGTAGAATGATGCTTATTGACATTTTCGATTATCGTAGATGTATCGGTGGTGACAGTGTTTCCTGTCCTCAGTGTAGTGGGCAGCTGGGAGGAGGTGCTCTTATTCTCCATGGACTTTACAGTGTCCCAATTTTGGGGGGAATTAGTGATACAGGAAGCACATTTCTGATTGAAAAAGCTTGCCTTAGGTTTCCTAACTGACTGAGTATATTGGTTCCTGACCTCCCTGACTTCGCTGGGGCTATTCGATGCTAATGCAGAACGCCACAATATGTTTTCCTGCTGGTCTAGGGCGGTCAAGTCTGGGGTAAACCAAGGGCTATATCTGTTCTTAGTTCTACATTTTTTGAATGTGCATGCTTATTTAAGATGGAGAGGAAAGCACTTTGAAGTGCTACCAGGCATCCTTTACTGAAGGGATGAGGTCAATATCCTTCCAGGATACCCAGGCCAGGTCGATTAGAAAGGTGTGCTCACAGAAGTGTTACAGGGAGGATTTGACAGTGATGAGGGGTGGTCGGTTGACCACGGACCCATTACGCACGCAAGCAATGAGGCAGTGATCGCTGAGATCCTGTTTGAAGACAGCAGAGGTGTATTTAGAGGGCAAGTTGGTCAGGATGATATCTAAGAGGGTGCCCATGGTTATGGATTTAGGGTTGTACCTGGTAGGATCCTTGATAATTTGTGTGAGATTGAGGGCTTCTAGCTTAGATTGTAGGATGACCGGGGTGTTAAGCATGTCCCAGTTTAGGTCACCTAACAGTACGAACTCTGAAGATAGATGAGGGGCAATCAATTCACATATGGTTTCCAGGGCACAGCCGGGGGCTGAAGGGTGTCTATAACAAGCGGCAACGGTGAGAGACTGGCTTCTGGAAAGGTGGATTTTTAAAAGTAGAAGCTCAAATTGTTTGGGCACAGACCTGGATAGTATGATAGAACTCTGCAGGCTATATCTGTAGTAGATTGCAACTCCGCCCCCTATGGCAGTTTTTTCTTGTTGGAAAATGTTATAGTTAGGGATGGAAATTTCAGGATTTTTGGTGGCCTTCCTAAGCCAGGATTCAGACACCGCTAGGAAATCCAGGTTGGCGGAGTGTGCTAAAGCAGTGAATAAAACACACTTAGGGAGGAGGCTTCTAAAGTTAACATGCATGAAACCAATGCTTTTACGGTTACAGAAGTCAACAAATGAGAGTGCCTGGGGAATGGGAGTGATGCTGGCAGCTGCAGGGCCTGGGTTAACCTCTACATCAACAGAGGAACAGAGGAGGAGTAGGATAAGAGTACGGCTAAAGTCTATCAGAACTGGTTGTCTATAGCGTTCGGAACAGATATTAAAAGGAGCAGGTTTCTGGGCGGAAAAATAGAATCAATGCATAATGTACAGACAAGGGTATGGTAGGATATGAGTACATTGGAGGTATGCCTAGGCATTGAGTGACGATGAGAGAGGTTTTGTCTTCAGAAGCACCATTTAAGCCAGGTGAGTTCACCGCATGTGTGCGGGGTGGAACAAAAGGGTTAGCTAAGGCATATTGAGCAGGGCTGGAGGCTCAACAGGGAAATATGACAAACATTACTAACCAGGACTGTAATGGACAAGGCATATTGACATTAGGGAGAGGCATGTGTAGCCGAGTGATCATAGGGTCCAATGAGTATCTAGGTGAGCTGGAGGAATGGCGATTCAGACAGCTAGTAGGCCGGGGCTAGCAGGCTAGCAGATGGGCCTCTGGGGGACTTTGCAACAGGAGTGCCTGTTGAATCCGGACGGTTACGTGGGTAGACCAGTCATGATGGATCGGCGGGGCTCCGTGTCAGCAGGAAAGGGTCCAGGCCAATTGGCCAAAGAGGTAATTTAAGCCCAGGAATTGCTTGATGGATCTCTTCGGCTAGCCGGAAGATGGGCCTAGCTCGAGGCTAGCTCCAGGCTAACTTTTTTTATTTATCTGTTATTTTACCAGGTAAGTTGACTGAGAACACGTTCTCATTTGCAGCAACGTCCTGGGGAATAGTTACAGGGGAGAGGAGGGGGATGAATGAGCCAATTGTAAACTGGTGCTTGCTTCGGGACAGAGACGTTAGCTTTTCAGCTTTTCATCGGTTCTGAATTTGTAAAGCCGGCCCTGCCCCACCTACTCGACCAGTCAGGATCTGCTTATACGTTGCGGCCGTGGCATCCTGCATACTTTTTACTAAATGGTACGTGCAACATAGTATGCGATGATGAGTACATAGTATGCAATTTAAGTATTGGGTACACTTGTATGGGAATTCGGCCACTGTCTGAAACAATTACAGGGCTCAGCTCGATGTCCTATCTACTGAGAACACTCTCACATTAACCAAACACAAGAGAGTGGGAAGTATCGGCCATTTCCTGTAGAAAGATGCATTTGTAGCTTGAGTGTACATTCCACATAACTCCCACACTTCAACAAAAACTGTTAAAGAAAGGGAAATGTGTAGGCTCTGTCACTCCTGCTCATTTTCTCCATCTCTCTCTCTCTCCCTCCCTCTTTGTCCTCTCATTCACTCTTTCGCTTTCTCTCTCTCCCCCCTTTGTCACTCACTCACTGACTCTACCCCATCCTCCCCCACCTCTCTCTCTCCTTCATCTTCCCCATCTCCTCATTCTAATTTCCCATGCTAGTTTGGCCTGTGTAAATATTGCCAGTGATAGATCCTCTGTGGAGCCATTGATTGGGGGGACTAATCATGCAGGCTAGCATGAAAATGAATCTAAATCTGTCTCACCACTCACTCTCTCTCTACGTGTGCGATGGTACTTGCATTCTCTGCTAGAGGGATCAATTCCCTCCATTTTACCTAATTTGGTTTAATTTTATTTTTTCACTTTTTTCTGCTTCGATTTTCAAATTTTCTCCTCTGTCTATCGGAAAGAAAAAATTGATTTAACGGTGCACTGGCGGTGAGAATATATGACCTGGAGATTGGCTATAGGAGACAATTATTTTAATGACAGTATTTATGTTCTTTCATCAGGTGCCATCCACGTGGCGTGACGCATGTCTGCGTGCCTGGCAGATATCTCAGCGTGGATGTGCGCCCAACACATGAAGATCAACCTTTACAAGATGGTGCTGCTCTTCCTTCCGGGGAAGGCCTGCCCCTCCAAGACCTCTCCATCATAGTTAACAACTCGACTGAGTCCCCCTCCCAGAGTCCAAAAAAAGGGGTGACAGGTAGCCTAGTGGTTAGAGCTTTGGGCCAGTAACTGAAAGGTTGCTGGATCGAATCCCTGAGCTGACAAGGTAAAAAGCTGTTGTTATGCCCCTAAACAAGGCAGATAACCCACTGTTCCCTGGTAGACTGTCATTGGAAATAAGAATTTGTTCTTAACTGACTTGCCTAGTAAAATGAAGAATACATTTAAAAAATAACCTTGGTGTGACCCTGGACAACACCCTGTCCCTGTCTGCAAACATCAAAACAGGGACTTGTTACTGCAGGTTCATGCTCTATAACATCTATAACATTTGTAGAGTGTGACCCTCCCTTACACAGGAAGCGGCGCAGGTCCTAATCCAGTCACTTGTCATCTCCAGTCTTGACTATTGCAACTCTCTGTACCATCAACTTATCCAGAACACTGCAGCACACCTGGTGTTCAACCTTCCCAAGTTCTCCCACCCCAGTCTGAATGCACACTCCACTGGCTTCCAGTCAAAGTTCGCATCCACTACAAGACCATGGTACTTGCTTACGGAGCAGCAAGAGGAACTGCCCTTCCCTACCTTCAGGCTATGCTCAAACCCTACACCCCAACCCGAGTGCCCCATTCTGCCACATTTGGACTCTTGGCCCTCCCACCCTAAAGCTTCTGCTCAGCCCAGTCCAAGCTCTTCCTGTCTTGGCACCCCAATGGTGGAACCAGGTTCCCCCTGAAGCTAGGACAGCAGAGACCTTGCCCATCTTCTGAAAACATCTGAAACCATACGTCTTAAGATGAATGCACTAACTGTAAGTCGCTCTGGATAAGAGTATTTGCTAAATAACAAAAATGTAAATGTAAAATAAAAGGTTATGGTATATGGTTAGGCAGTGGAATACAGGGAGAAGGAAATCAGATAACCCCTGCAAGGACAAATACAGCCGTAAATGTGATTTATCCATTCACCCATTGATTTATGTCCACTCCACTCTCCTGTCTTAGCAGCTCTGCAGAGCAACAGTGCTCAGTGGCCCTGACATCCTCATGGCTTCACTCCAGACTCTACAGTACAAATAGACCCATAATCAAATAAATGTTATTAGTCACGTGCCGAATACAACAGGTGCAGCCTTTACAGTGAAATGCTTAATTACGAGTCCATTCCCAACAAGGCAGAGTTTTAAAAAATACAACAAATATTTGCTGAATAAAAATGTAATAGTAACACAATAAAAGCAATAACTAGCCTATATACAAGGAAAACCAGTACCAGCTAGTTCAGGTAATTAAGGTAATAAAGTATGTGCATGTGGGTAGGGGTAAAAGTGACTCAGGAATCAGGATATGGTGCATTTAGAAAGTATTCAGACCCCTTGACTTTTTCCACATTTTGTTACGTTACAGTCTTATTCTAAAAGGGATTTAATAAAACATTTCCCTCATCAATCTACACACAATACCCCATAATGACAAAGTGAAAACAGTTGTTTTTTTTGTTTTTTTTATCTCACAGAAATTCCTTACCTGCATAAGCATTCAGACCCTTTGCAATGAGACTTCGAAATTGAGCTCAGGTGCCTCCTGTTTCCATTGATTATGCTTGATGTTTCTTAAACTTGATTGGAGTCCACCTGTGGTAAATTCAATTGATTGGACATGATTTGGAAAGGCACACACCTGTCTATATAAGGTCCCACTGTTGAAAGTGCAAAAACCAAGCCAATGAGGTCGAAGGAATTGTCTGTAGAGCTCCGAGACAGCATTGTGTCGAGGCACAGATCTGGGGAAGGGTACCAAAAAATGTCTTCAGCATTTAAGGTCCCCAACATCACAGTGGCCTAAATCATTATTAAATGGAAGAAGTTTGGAACCACCAAGACTCTTCCTAGAGCTGGCCGCCCGGCCAAACTGAGCAATCGGGGGAGAAGAACCTTGGTGTCACGTGCGAGAGAACCTGGCGTGACAGCAGGGGTGACCGGTCCGCTCCTGATCCCCGGGTTTGTCCCCTTTGACGGCGTCCAGTGGCCTGGGCCGCACGTCGGGGAGGGTGTACTGTCACGTATACTCTCTCTCCGGCCTCTAGGTCATCAGGCTGCTGATTATCCCGCACACCTGTCACCATCGTCTCGCGCACCTGCGCCTCATGACACTCACCTGAACTCCATCACCACCTTGATTATCTTCCCTTTATCTGTCACTCACCTTGGTTCTTTCCTCACGTGTTATTGACTCTGTTTTCATGTCAGTGGGTTTATGTTTTGTGTTCACTGTTTATATTATTTATTAAAACACTCTCTCCCTAAACTTGCTTCCAGACTCTCAGCGCACACGTTACACTTGGTCAGGAAGTGACCAGGAACATGATGGTCACTCTGACAGAGCTCCAGAGTTCCTCTGTGTAGATGGGTGAACCTTCCAGAAGGACAACCATCTCTGCAGCACTCCACAAATAAGGCCTATATGGTAGAGTGCCCAGACGGAAGCCCCCGCTCAGTAAAAGGCACATGACACCGCGCTTAAAGTTTGCCAAAAGGCACCTAATGACTCTCAGACTATGAGAAACAAGTTTCTCTGGTCTGATGAAACAAAGATTGAACTCTTTGGCCTGAATGCCGTCTCGTCTGGAGAAAACCTGGCACCATCCCTAAGGCGGTGGCAGCTTCATGCTGTGGGGAAGTTTTTCAGCGGCAGGGAATGGGGGACTAGTCAGGATCGAGAGAAAGATTACATCATCTCTACATGATTGGTGTCCCCCCAAGGGACGGTTAGGCTAACGTAGGCTTATGTGATTAGCATGAGGTTGTAAGTAACAAAAAAAGTCCCAAGACATAGACATATCTGATATGGGCAGAAAGCTTAAATTCTTGGTAATCTAACTGCACTGTCCAATTTACATTAGCTATTACATGAAGTAATACCATGATATTGTTTCAGGAGAGAGCACAATTATGAATTTGAAAATGTATTAATAAACCAGTTAGGCACATTTGGGCAGTCTTGATACAACATTTTGAACAGATTTGCAATTGTTAATTGGATCATTCTGAAACTTTTCACATACACTGCTGCCATCTAGTGGCCAAAATCAAAATTACACCTGGGCTGGAATAATACATTATGGCCTTTCTCTTGCATTTCAAAGATGAAGGTACAAAAAAATACAAAAAATACAAAAAAAGGGCTGTATCAGAGAGTACAGAGAGTACTGTACAGAGAGATCCTTGATGAAATTCTGCTCCAGGGCACTTAGACTTCAGACTGGGGTGATGGTTCCAACAGGAAAATGATCCTAAGCACAAGGCCAAGACAATGCAGTAATTGCTTCGGGACAAGACTCTGAATGTCCTTTAATGGCTCAGCCAGAGCCCGATCTTGAACCTGATCGAACATCTCTGGAGATACCTGGAAAGAGCTGTGCAACGACACTCCCCATCCAACCTGATAGAGCTTCAAAGGATCAGCAGAGAAGAATGGGAGAATCTCCCCAAATACAGGTGTGCCAAGCTTGAGGTACCATACACAAGAACACTCGAGGCTGTAATCGCTGCCAAAGGTGCTTCAACAAAGTACTGAGTAAAGGGTCTGAATACTTATGTAAATGTGATATTTCAGTTTTTTATGATTTATAAATTAGCAAAAATAGTGAAAACCTATTTTTGCTTTGTCATTATGGGGTAATGTGTGTAGATTAATGAGAAAAAACAACAATTTAATCAATTTTACAATAACGCTGTAACGTAACAAAATGTGGAAAAAGTAAAGGGGTCTGAATCCAAATGCACTGTATAATAAACAGAGTAGCCGGAGCACCAGATCTGGGACATAAATTCACCTGAACAGCTTGTGTGTGTGTGTTGGCATGTCAGTGTAGTATGTCTGAGTTTGTGGGTAGAGTCTAGTGAGTGTGCATAGAGCCAGGGCAAGGGAGTCAGTGCAAAACAATTCAAATAAAAAACTATTTAATAAAGCAGTAAATAGTCGAGGTAACTATTTGATTAACTGTTCAGCAGTTGTATGGCTTGGGGGTAGAAGCTGTTCATGTGAATTTAGTTCCCAGACCTGGCGCTCCGGTACCGCTTGGCGTGCAGTAGCAGAGAGAACAGTCTATGCCATCGGTGGCTGGAGTTTTTAACAATTTGTAGGGCCTTCCTTTGACACCGCTTGGTATAGAATTCCTGGATGGCAGGGAGTCGGCCCCAGTCATGTACTGGACCGTACACACTACGCTCTGTAGCACCTTGTGGTCAAATGATGAGCAATTGCCATACCAAGCAGTGATGCAGCCAATCAAGATACTCTCAGTGGTGCAGCTGCAGAACTTTTTGAGAATCTGAGGGCCTTTGACAAATCTCTTCAGCCTCCAGACGGGGAAGTGGTGTTGTCGTAACCTCTTCACGACTGTGAACACCAAGATTTGGACACAGAGTAACCCACTCCACAACAGCCCAGTCGATGTGAATGGGGGCGTGTTCAGCCCTCCATTTCCTGTAGTCCACAATAAGCTCATTTGTCTTGCCCACATTGAGGGAGAGGTTGTGTTCCTGGCACCACACTGCCAGGTTCCTGATCTCCTCCCTATAGGCTGTCTCATTGTCATCGGTGATCAAGCCTACCACCGTTGTGTCGTCGGAAAACTTAATGATGGTTTTGGAGTCATGTGAACAGGGAGTACAGTAGGGGACTGAGCATATATCCCTGAGAGGCCCCTGTGTTGAGGGTCAGCATGGTGAATGTGTTGTTTCCTACCCTCATCAACTGGGGGCGGTGCATCAGGAAAACCAGGATCCAGTTGCAGAGGAAGGTGATCAGTCCCAGGTTTCTTAGCTTAATGATGAGCTTGGAGGGTACTATGGTGTTGAAAGCTGATGTGTACTGAATGATCAGCATTCTCACAATCTGTAGGTATTGCGTTTAACCAGGTTGGAAAGGGAAGTGTAGAGTGCATATAGAGATTGCTTCTTCTGTAGATCTTTTGCGGCAGTATGTGAATTGGAGTGGGTCCAGGGTTTCTGGGATGATGGTGTTGAAGTGAGCCATGACCAGCCTTTCAAAGTATTTCATGGCTACAGATGTGAGTGCTACGGGGCAATAGTTATTTAGGCAGGTTATCTTGGCGTTCTTGGGTACAGGGACTATGTTGGACTGCTTGAAATATCTAAGTATTACAGACTGGTTCAGGGAGAGGTTGAAAATGTCAGTGAAGACCCTTGCTAGCTGGTCAGCACATTCTCTGAGTACGCGTCCTGCTAATCAGTCTGGGCCTGCGGCCTTGTTAATGTTATCTTGTTTAAAGGTCTACGAAGAGTGTGACAATACCGTCATCTGGAACAGCTTTTGCTCTCATGCATGGTTCAGTGTTGCTTGCTTCAAAGTGAGCATAGAAGGCATTTAGCTCGTCTGGTAGGCTTGTGTCACTGGGCAGTTCTTGGATGGGTTTCCCTTTGTAATTCGTCTTAGTGCCAGCATTGGTTGTGGTGGTAAATAGACAGCTAAGAAAAATGCTATACAGCTTTCATGAGGTATTTTAACTCAAAGCAAGCAGAACCTCGAGACTTCCTTAATATTGGAGTGCACCAGCTGTTGTTAATAAAAGAGACACAACACCCCCTTCCCCACAATCTTACCGGACTCTGCTGTTCTGTTCGACCAATGCATAGAAAAACCAGCTAGGTGTACAGTATATTATCCATGTAATTGTTCAGCTATGACTCCGAGAAGCACACTATATCACAGTTCTTAATGTCCATAGATAGGATTTTCTCGAATGGAGTTCGTCCAGTTTATTAATCAATATGTCCTTCGCCTCTGACTCATTGAAGTAGAAATCCTAGTCCAAAACAAGGTTAGTGATACCTGTTCTGATATCCAGAAAGAAGATATTTTTGGTCATATGAAACTATAGCGGAAACATGTACAATGAAAGTTAAGATCGGTGTAAAATATACAAAATAGCACAATTGGTCAGCAGCCCGTAAAACGAGCGCCATTCCCTCCGGCACCATTCAGTGTGATACGGTATAGCACACATACACACTATACAAAAGTCTGTGGACACCTCTTCAAATGAGTGGATTCTGCTATTTCAGATACACCCGTTGCTGACAGGTGCGTAAAATTGAGCCCACATCCATGCAGTCTCAATAGACAAATACTGGCAGTAGAATAGCCTTACTGAAGAGCTCAGTGACTTTCAACATGGAGAAGCACGTAGCATGTAAAAACCGTCAGTCCTCAGTTACAACACTCACTACCGAGTTCCAAACTGCCTCTGGAAGCAACGTCAGCACACAAACTGGTCGTCGGGAGCGTCATGAAATAGGTTTCCATTGCAGAGCAGCCGCACACAAGCCTAAGATCACCATTCGCAAATCCAAGCATCAGCTGGAGTGGTGTAAAGCTCGCAGCCAATGGACTCTGGAGCAGTGGAAACGTGTTCTCTGGAGTAATGACTCACACTTCACCATTTGGCAGTCTGACGGATGATTCTAGGTTTAACTGATGCCAGGAGAACGCTACCTGCCTGAATGCATAGTTCCAACTGTAAAGTTTGGTGGAGGAGGAATAATAGTCTGGGACTGTTTTACATGGTTCTGGCTAGGCCCCTTAGTTCCAGTGAAGGGAAATCTTAATGCTACAGCATACAATGACATTCTTGACGATTCTGTTGTTCTGTAACGGCAGATTTCCTCTTCTTCTGAAGAGGAGGTGTAGCAAGGATTGGACCAAAACGCAGCCTGCGAAGTGTCCATATCGTTTATTATAAAACATAAACTGAACACTAAGAAATACAAAACAATAAATGTGAACATGAATGACAACCAAACCGAAACAGTCCCGTGTGGTGACAAACACAGACACGGAAACAAACACACACCAACCAACAGTGAAACCCAGGCTACCTAAATATGGTTCTCAATCAGTGACAACGATAAACAGCTGCCTCTGATTGAGAACCATATCAGGCCAAACATAGAAATAGAAAAACATAGAAAAACACACATAGACTGCCCACCCCAACTCACGCCCTGACCATACTAAATAAAGACAAAACATAGGAAATAAAGGTCAGAACGTGACAGTACACTCCCCCCCCCAAACTGCGGACTCTGGCCGCAAAACCGGAACCTAGAGGGTAGGGTCTGGATGGGTGTCTGTCCGCGGTGGCGGTTCTGGCGAGGGACGTGGACCCCACTTCACCATAGTCCTAATGCGCCTCTTCGCCCGCCTCCGTGGCCTCTTTAAAGCAGCGACCCTCGCCACCGACCTTGGACTGGGGACCCTAGACATGGGTCCCGAATGGACGGGAAATTCCGGCAGCGCCGGACAGCCGGGAGACTCCAGCAGCACTGGAGTGAAGGATGACTCCGGGAGCGCCGGACAGGCGGGAGACTCCGGCAGCTGCCGGAGTGAAAGGAGATTCTGGCATCGTCTGGCTGACTGATGTCTCTGGCAGATCCTGGCTGGCTGGCGGCTCTGGCAGCTCCTGGCTGGCGGATCTGGCAGCTCCTGGCTGGCTGGCGGCTCCGGCAGCTCCTGGCTGGCGGCTCCTGGCTGGTTGGCGGCTCCTGGCGGTTCCTGGCTGGCTGGCGGCTCCTGGCGGCTCCTGGCTGGCTGGCGGCTCTCGCGGCTCCGGACAGACAGGAGACTGTGGCAGCTCCTGGCGGCTCCTGGCTGGCTGGCGGCTCCGGACAGACGGGAGACTCTGGCGGCTCCGGACAGACGGGAGACTCTGGCGGCTCCGGACAGACGGGAGACTCTGGCAGCGAACCGGGGACACCATGCGTAAGGCTGGTGCCATGTACTCCGGCCCAAGGAGACGCACTGGAGACCAGATGCATAGAGCCGGCTTCATGGCACCTGGCTCGATGCCCACTCTAGCCCGGCCGATACGAGGAGCTGGAATGTACCTCACCGGGCTATGCACACGCACCGGGGACACAGTGCACTCCACAGCATAACACGGTGCCTGCCCGCTCTCTCTCGCTCTCCGGTAAGCACAGGAAGTTGGCGCAGGTCTCCTACTTGGCTTTGCCACACTCCCTGTGTGCCCCTGCCAATATATTTTTGGGGCTGCCTCTCGGGCTTCCTACCGCGCCGCCGTGCTCACTCCATTCGCCGGTATCCCTCCTCACACTGCTCCAGAGAATCTCAGGCGGGCTCCGGCACTCTCCCTGGGTCGACCGCCCACCTGTCTATCTCCTCCCAAGTAGTGACACAGTCCAGATCTCGCTCCCATGTCCAGAAATCCTGACACCGCTGCTGCTGTCCGTTACCACACCGCTTGGTCCTTTTGTGGTGGGTGTTTCTGTAACGGCAGATTTGGTGTAGCAGGGATCGGACCAAAACGCAACGTGGTAAGTGTCCATATCGTTTATTATAAAACATAAACTGAACACTAAGAAATACAAAACAATAAATGTGAACATGAACGAAAACCAAACCGAAACAGTCCCGTGTGGTGACAAACACAGACACGAAACAAACACACACCAACCAACAGTGAAACCCAGGCTACCTAAATATGGTTCTCAATCAGGGACAACGATAAACAGCTGCCTCTGATTGAGAACCATATCAGGCCAAACATAGAAATAGAAAAACATAGAAAAACACACATAGACTGCCCACCCCAACTCACGCCCTGACCATACTAAATAAAGACAAAACAAAGGGAATAAAGGTCCGAACGTGACAGGTTCCAACTTCATTGCAACAGTTTTGGGAAGGCCCTTTACTGTTTCAGCATGACAAATCCCCCATGCACAAAGCAAGGTCCGTACAGAAATGGTTTGTCGAGATCGGTGTGGAAGAACTTAACTGGCATGCACAAAGCCTTGACCCCAACCCCATCGAACACCTTTGGGATGAATTGGAACGCAGACTGCGAGTCAGGCCTAAAAGCCCAACATCAGTGCACAAGCTCACTAATGCTCCTGTGGCTGAATGGAAGCAAGTCCCTGCAACAATGGTCCAACATCTAGTGGAAAGCCTTCCCAGAAGAGTGAAGGCTGTTATGGCAGCGAAGGAGGGATCAACTCCATATTAATGCCCATGATTTTGAAATGAGTTGTTCAACGAGCAGGTGTCCACATACTTTAGGTTGTGTAGTGTACACAGGCACTATCCTACAATGCACAGCTAAGCACAGACGCAAGCATTTGCTATAGCACACACCTATCTCTTTTCCTCTGTCAGTAATTGTCATTCTCTCTCTTTCACTCTCTCTTGCTCTCACACACGAACACAAAAACATCTGCCTGGTGTGTACTGAGCCTGGCAAGCTGCTGTGGGCTGGATGACTTTAGAGCGTGCAGACTTGAGGAATGCAGACTTGCTGTGCAGGAACGACAGAGCCAGGACAGGGCACGACCTCACCCATGTTCTGTTTTTATAACCTCCACTCCCCTAAAATACGCCCTTCCCGTCAATCAACCTCTCCTCCCTCTGTCTCTGATGTTACCGCCGGACAGGGCCCTATTTCCATGCTCATTCTAGAGTTCAAATGCTCATCTCCCAAACTAGATACAGATGACTAGCACAATCAATCCATCAGGCTCCTTCCCTGTCAACAAACTGCCATATTTAGGTGTTAGGATGAGGGGGTAGATCTTAACCCTCCCTCATCCTCCCTCTCTCCCTCTTCTCAATTTCTCTCCCCCCTTCCAGGTGTTCCCATAACTCACAGAGTCTCAGATCCAGGAAAGACATTCCTGAACTTCAGAGGCAGAGGCATCTTGACAAATGAGGAGATGGATTTATGATTCACTGTGGGGTGAGGGGTGTAGAGAGAAGAGGGGGGGGGTGAAGGAGGAAAGGTGATAGGGGTCTCCAAAACTAGACCTTTAAGCCGGATCATTTAAAAATTGTGGGAGGCAATGCAGATGTCTAGAGACTAGGGAGAAGGGGGAGGGGGAGGAGGGGAGGATGGGTAAAGAAGTCAGGGAAGGTGATAGGGGTCAAGTTTTTTTTCTCTCTTTCGCTCTCTCTGTTTCTCTCTGTTCATCTCTTTTTCTCTCTCTTTCTCTCTTTCTGTGCGTCTGACAGCTGGAGTGTTCACAAACATCTTATTCTTCTCTCAACACGTTTCACCATGGTATGGTCAAGCACGGACAAGGTGCTGCACTATGTCGCGGGGAAAACATTTCAGACTGAAATTGGTTTGTACTCAAAAGAATGATGGTGGCAGGGTTTAGCAGTTCTCTCAAATGTGAACTTAGCGATTTAAATTGACAGAAGAGGTGACATTTCACCAATTGCATTTCCAGTTTCTTATATTCCACCTGCATAAGGTATTCAACCTGCTCTTAGACAATCGCCTTCTCCAATGGTATTTTAATTTGTTTTGAATGACTTTTCCTGCCACGCTATAGGACACCCACGCCCATGTGCCCTTGCTGGTGAGTAGGGAGTGTTATATTGCAGTGCCCTGTGGTGCCCTTGCTGGTGAGTAGGGAGTGTTATATTGCAGTGCCCTGTGGTGTGTGAAGTTGATGGATGTGCAGACTGGTGTCATTCCTCTGAGCCTCTGGTGTAATGAACCCTGTTCTGCTCTTGTAACATTTGTGCTGATTGAT
Organism: Oncorhynchus tshawytscha; assembly: GCF_018296145.1. NCBI lineage: Eukaryota > Metazoa > Chordata > Actinopteri > Salmoniformes > Salmonidae > Oncorhynchus > Oncorhynchus tshawytscha. The sequence continues at coordinate 36,527,813 of NC_056434.1, read as the reverse complement.
TACAAACAGAAAGTGTTTAACATGCAGCGGTTGCCCGACTTTTAAGACTGTGACACAGCTTCAGAGATGAATGACAGAAAGAGGAGAGAGGAGAGAGAGCTAGAAAGAGAGAGAGAGAGAGAGAGAGAGATGGAAAAGGGAGAAAATTCCCACAATACTTTTTTTCCACACTGCACAGCTTGTTAAATCAAAGAGCTTTTGTAATAAGGCTTTTGTTCCACCCACATAAGAAGAAGAGTAGTCGAAGTCAAGGCGCCATGCTTTCTTGCTGCTTTCTATTACATACTTATCCCTATAGTATCTGGTAGTATCTGGTGGTGGGAGTCTTAAAATATTATCTCCTACATTGTCTTTCTCCATGTGAGAGGAGAACTGAAGGATTTGTTGCTGTGCCATCACTTTCTCACTTCACTTTCTCACTCTCATTTACCTCTTTCTTTCTCTCTCTGAATTTTTTTCTCTCTCTCTCTCTCTCTCTCTCTCTCTCTCTCTCTCTCTCTCTCTCCCCTATCTGCTTTTCTCTCCCCAACTCATTATCAACACCCATTTAGACTTTCATTTCCTTCTTTTATTCCCAGCTCTTGTAGTTGTTAAAGTGGAAGGAAAAAAGCTAATGGAAGATGGCTATTATTCTTACTATATGGGGCTCCAAAAGGCACAGCTCACCCCTCCCTTTATGTTCCAACTCTGCTTGTTCACTCCCCACTCTCACAGTCAGTCACTCCTCTCTTGTCTCACAGTCAATCTTCTATCTCTCAAAGGGCGCTGTCTGGCCTGCCAGCCCTGAGACAAGGCAGGTATTTGCTGTGTTTGAGATGGACTGAGAACCCTTTCCCAGCTTGGGACCGCTCCAAACTTCACTGGTTTTGTTTGTCACCCCCCCACCACCCTATTTGTGATCTTAGCTTTAGTTAACCTTGTGTTTCTGAACCAAACTGTTATGATTTAGTTTGTGAGCCAACCCCACAATCTCACATCTTCCTGAATTTGAATATCAACACTCTCTGCTTACTGTTGAACCTAACCTGTCCTTCCCCCATCTCCTCCTCTCCTTCCTCTCTCTCTCTCTCTCTCTCTCTCTCTCTCTCTCTCTCTCTCTCTCTCTCTCTCTCTCTCTCTCTCTCTCTCTCTCTCTCTCTCTCTCTCTCTCTCTCTCTCTCTCTCTCTCTCTCTCTCTCTCTCTCTCTCTCTCTCTCTCTCACTCACTCTCACTCTCTCTCTCTCTCCATCTCTCTTGCTCTCGTTCTTTCCAGCTCTCTCTCTCTCCTGTAGCGAACGCCAGCAACTTACCTACTGGCTGTGGTGTGACAGAGATGGAGATATAAATAGAGCAGCCCCACAGATCATTGTGCCAGACAGAATGTTGCATCTGCTGTGCAAAGTGTTGGGTGCCTCTAAACTCCTCATCTTTCATCTCTCTCTCCCTCTGCTTCTTTCTCTCTCCGCACTATGCACTCTCTGCAATCTGCTCACTCTCTCTCCCTCTCTCTCACACGCACACACACGCATGCACATGCACAGTACACACACCCACTCAAACACCCCCATACACCTGCTGCCATATGTTGGGTGTTGAGTGCTCCTAACTATTTCCACGTATAGTATACACAAATACAAATGCACACACACATACATACATGCACACACCAAGTCTGCTGTGCTCGGTTTGCAATGCATGTGTTACTTCCATCCATTTGAAACAGTGTAATGAATCTTCTAATATGATCCTCTGGGTTCACCACCCAGGACAATGGATCGGATCCCAGCAGGCGACCCAAAACAACGGCGCCACAGAATGGGCAGACGGAGCGGTCTTCTGATCAGGCTCCGTAGACGGTCACAACGCCCACCGCTCCCGAGTATACTACTCGCCAATGTCCAGTCTCTTGACAACAAGGTAGACGAAATCCGAGCAAGGGTTGCCTTCCAGAGAAACATCAGAGATTGTAACATTCTCTGTTTCACGGAAACATGGCTCTCTCGGGATACGTTATCAGAGTTGGTACAGCCACCTGGTTTCTTCATACATCGCGCCGACAGAAACGAACTTCTCTCTGGTAAGAAAGAGGGCGGGGATATATGCCTTATGATTAACGAGTCATGGTGTAATCACAACAATATACGGTCACTCAAGTCCTTTTGTTCACCTGACCTAGAATTCCTTACAATCAAATGCCGACCGCATTATCTACCAAGAGAATTATCTTCGATTATTATCACAGTCGTGAATATCCTCAACCAAGCAGACACCTCGACGGCCCTGAAAGAACTTCATTGGACTCTATGTAAACTGGAAACCACATATCCTGAGGCTGCATTTATTGTAGCTGGGGATTTTAACAAGGCTAATCTGAAAACAAGGCTCCCTAAATTATATCAGCATATCAAATGCGCGACCCGGGCTGTTAAAATTCTGGATCATTGTTACTCTAACTTCCGTGACGCATACAAAGCCCTCCCTCGCCCTCGCCCTCCTTTCGGCAAATCTGACCACGACTCCATTTTGTTGATCACAGCCTATAGACAGAAACTAAAACAGGAAACGCCCGTGCTCAGGTCTGTTCAACGCTGGTCCAACCAATCTGATTCCACACTTCAATATTGCTTAGATCACATGGACTGTGATATGTTCCGGATAGCGTCGAACAACAACATTGATGTATACGCTGATTCGGTGAGCGACTTTATTAGCAACTGCATCGGTGATGTTGTACCCACGGCGACTATTAAAACCTTCCCCTACCAGAAACCGTGATTAATGGCAGCATTTGAGCAAAACTGAAAGTGCGAACCATTGCTTTTAATCAGAGCAAGGCGACCGGAAACATGACCGAATACAAACAGTGTAGCTATTCCCTCCGCAAGGCAATCAAACAAGCTAACCATCAGTATAGAGACAAAGTAGAGTCACAATTCAATGGCTCAGACACAAGTGGTATGTGGCAGGGTCTACAATCAATCACGTACTGCAAAAAGAAAACCAGCCCCGTTGCGGACCCCGATATCTTGCTCCCAGACAAACTAAACAACATATTTGCTTGCTTTGAGGACTATACAGTGCCACCAACACGGCCCTCTACCAAAACATGCGGGCTCTCCCTCACCGCAGCCAATGTGAGTGAAACATTTAAACGTGTTAACATTCGCAAGGCTGCCGGCCCAGATAGCATCCCTAGCCGCGTACTCAGAGCATGCGCAGACCAGCTGGCTGGTGTGTTTACGGACATATTCAATGAGTCTGCTGTTCCCACATGCTTCAAGAGGGCCACCAAGAAAGCTAAGGTAACTGAGCTAAACGACTATTGCCCCGTAGCACTCACTTCCTTCATCATGAAGTGCTTTGAGAGACGAGTCAAGGATCATATCACCTCCACCCTATCTGACACCCTAGACCCACTTCAATTTGCTTACCGCCCCAATAGGTCCACAGACGACGCAATCACAATTGCAATCACACTGCACACTGCCCTAACCCATCTGGACAAGAGGAATACCTACGTAAGAATGCTCTTCATCGACTACAGCTCAGTATTCACCATAGTACCCTCCAAACTCATCATTAAGCTCGGGACCTTGGGTCTATTTTGTTGCAATCTCCAGTTGGCTCCTCTTTCTTATTGATATCATGGTTACTTAATTGAGATTGTAAAGCAGTTGAAATTTGGCCATAGAATCAATGGCCAAAAAATATGTGTTTTCAATGTCTGTAAATTACATATTTCCGATAAAATGGATTTTCAACGTACAAGAAAAAATATCTTTTCAATGTCCAGGAATACTTATTTTTCTCTCAGCACCTAAAACGCAACTGATTTCAACGTCCAGAAAATATGTATTTTTGACTTCCGTATATAAGACGTCTTTCAAAACGTCATTATAAGATGGATTTTTGATGTCCGGAAAGGATGTCTTCTAACCTTTCATTCAGCACCAGAAATGCACGTGATGTCAATGTCTGGAAAAGACGTCTAAAATATCTATTTTCAGCGTAATTTTGCTTACTGGGATACTTTTATGATTATGTTGATGTTATAAGCAGTTCAGTGTTGCTCTAACATTGTTTGGAGGTCTTAGTAAAATAATAGCGTGGGAGAGTTTACTGTATTATCCCAGATTGGTTTGGCCACTGCCTGGCCATCTAGTCTTAGGCAGGGCCGTCCTGTCAATGCTCAGCTACAGTAGATTAAAAGAAAAGGGAAAAGTAATCGGAGGCAGAGATGCTCTGCAGGTAATTCCCCACCTAGAGGCCATTGCTAAGCTAACAGGCCGTGCACTGATTAAGAGATTCATTTCCCACCTCTCAGAGATGCCATTACAAAGTCATCATCTCACTCACTCACACAGGCACACACACTGAAGGGATACAAATCCACACACATTTCTTTTAGCAAGCTGAAGAGGAATGATTTCCAACCCATTTTGCTAGTACATTAATTTACATGCAGTATTATTATTTACTTATATTTCCTGGTTGCATCACTTAATCTCATAATCTTCTTTTGCCCTGAATAGTTTTGTTTTCATCCAAAGATGCCTGACATGCAGCTTAATTAAACACAAACACATACACACACTCATATGTGCACTGTTAGCCTAATCAATGAGGCTTAACTTTCATTAAATCTCAATTTTGATGATGATTATTTCGTTCTCCCTCCTCCTATCCTCTTCCCCTCTTTTCTCTCTTCCCTCTCGCTCTCTGTGACACAAAGCTAACAACAAACGTTCCGACAACTTTAGAGAATGTTCCCTTAAGTGTCTCATTAGGTCATAAATTAACGTTGTAGGAACGTTTCCAAGAGACCATTCGCTTAATGTCAAATTGAACTTACCCAGAACGTGGTTATCATGTTCTCAGAACTTAAGGTAATAATGCTCTAGAAATGTTCAATAGGAACGTTGCAAAAGCATTCGTGCTCAGTTTTCTGTGGGTTAGGAGAATAGTTCTTCAAAGTCACACCACATTCACAGAACATGGTTGACATGTTCTCAGAACATAATATATTGATGTTCTAGAAACATTTCAAAAGAACGTTGCAAGACAATGAATGTATACAATTACAGATCAAAATACAATGACTACAGCTGATGTGATTCCTAATCAGAGACAGGAGACAAAGGGCTGTGAGACAGGGGTTTAATTCTAGATACATGGAAAGTGGGATGTATACAGAGGGTGCATGGCAACAGAAGGAGAACAGCAAAGGGGCTAAGGACCTTAGAGATGGGGAAATGGCCGATAAAACAGGGGGAAAGTTTGCGGGACTCCACACGGAGGGTCAGATCCGAAGTGGAAAGCCATCTGCCCAAGACGGTAGCGTGGAGCAGGGGTCTGGTGGCGGTCCGCCTGTTGTGGATACCTTTTCGGTGGTCTTGAGAAGACCAGGGTCTCTTCCAGGTACGGCCGACTTCAGATAATGTGCATGGCAAAACAGACTCCAACCCAGTCGATTAGGGTACACGACGAGACTCCAGGAGCAGAAACTTCATAGCCTCACTGTGGTTGCCTGACACTTGCAGGTTGATAGGAACCGTATAGTGTGTGACCCTGCCAATAGAGAGCCCATCCAGCGCTCTGGCGTCCATCGAGATGGAAAGGGGTTGAGTGGAGATACCCAGCTCTGACACCAGGGTAGTGTCCATAAAGCTCTCGTCAGCCCCATAGTCAATGGACTGGTCTCCCCACAACAGGGTAGCATAGAGGGGGTTACGAGTAGTGAGAAATTGGAAACTCCCCGTACGGCTCACCAGTGTACTCATTCCTACTGATGAGCCTGGTCTTTTAATGGGCAGCTAGATAAGAATTGTCCCGTAGCTCCACAATACAAACAGCTGTTGGTGTTCAGTCTGCGTAAGCACTCAGCAGGAGACAATCTAGCCCTGCCCAGTTGCACGGGCTCCAGAGGAGGCGAGTCGACAGCCCTCTGTGATCTCAAAGGGAACTCGGGTGACACCGAATTCTTCAACGTAGTTGGAGCAGCTTATGAGCAGCCTCTCTCCCTGACAACGGAGAATAAAACACTTTTCATACCTCCGCCACAAACTCCTCCAGAGTGAGGCAAATGGTGGACTGTTGCTCCCACACCGCCATAGCCCAGGGCCCTCCTGGACATCAGCGTTATCAAGTATGCTATCTTTGAGCGGTTCGAGGGGAACGAAGAAAGCTGCAGCTCGAAGATGAGGGAGCACTGGGAGATAAATGCCTGGCAGGTTACAGAATCTCCAGTGTAGCACTCCGGAGGAGAGAAGAGGGGTTCTTGGTACACCAGGGTAGGCTGGGAAGAAGCGACGGTGGTGGCGGGTTTGCTGAGTCTGGGGATTACAGTTGTGGCTTGCTGCCTAGTTGGTAATCCGTGGAATTGCTCCAGCAATGTATTCAACCCATGGTCATGGCATTCTGCCAGGGTATGGAGTCGCTCCATAAGGCTTTGCAGTAACTCCTCATGTCTTCCAATGGTGACTCATTGGGAGTAGACAGCGTTGCGGAGCTGGTCCAAGCTTGCTGGGTCAGTCATGGCTAGTTCGTACTATCACGGCTCAGGCTAAGACCGAGGTAAGTCAAGGCAGGCAAAGAGTAGTAATCCAAATCAGAGTCAGGCAGGTACAGGACGGCAGGCAGGATCAGGGTCAGGACAGGCGGAAAGGTCAGAACTGGGATGACTAGAAAAAGCAAAAACTAGAGCACAGGAAACATGGGAACACTTGACGGGACAAGACGAACTGGCAACAGACAAACAGAAAACGCAGATATAAATACACATAAGGTAATGGGAGACAACTGGTGGGGTTTGGAGACAATCACAAGACAATTTAAACAGATCAGGTTGTGACAGTTGCCAAATAACAACATTAACATATATTACTAAGAATGTGGTAGTAGAGCCCCCCCCCCCACCGTAGCAGGTCTTGAACCCAGGCTACTAGCACCAATAACAAACAACCTAAGCAGTATCCCAATAAGGGATATCTATGGGGCATGTGTTTATTGGGCCAGTAAAGTTAGGCCCTGTCCAGAAAAAACCCTAACCCCTCCTCCCAAGGCACTTGTGTACATCTGAAACAACTTTATCAGTGTAAGCAATGGGGTGAATGCACTTTGAAGTAAATCTCAGCTCTGTTGAAAGTACACTCAACAAAAACTTTTATTGATCATAGTGAATCAGGAATATAATTAAAACAGGTCAATATACCCCACCAACGTTAGACAACAATGCAGAAAGCCCTTCAAATGTTGCAATAAGTCAATGAAATAAATAATGAGAGAATAGTCAAATCAACTGATAGCTGACACAGGCATTTTGGCATAGCAGGAAGATCTGAATGCTATGAACCAAGAGGTTTTGAGATCAAATCAGTGTTGAGGACATTTTGAATAATAATTATTGCATAAATGAACATGCATATTGTAATCATGCATGTCAAATGTGTAAGCTGAAAGGACTATCAAGCAATCAGGCCCTTGGTGGGCTTGGCATCAGTAACAAGGTGTGATGTATTTTTGGGAGAACATTTAGTTGGGGACCATCAGACGATGTCCTAACAACTGATGCTCAGAAATGTTCTTGGAACGTTCCCATGAAATGTGTCTTGAACATGAATATCTTGTATTCTGAGAACATGGCAACCGTGTTCTCTGTTTGTTTGGCCGGATGTTGATGGAACATTCTCCTAACCCCCTGAAAACTGGACACATTAATGTTCTTGCAACGTCCCGTAGAACATTGTAAGCACGTTCTGGATAAGTTCTGTTTGACATTAAGGGAATGTTCTCCTAACTTTAACACCAAAACAAGCTAAAAAAGGTTCTCGTAAGGTTTTTGTTATCATAGATAGAATGTTCCCCTAACTAATGGAACACTGGACACGAATGGGAACATTACGGGTAATATTACAAAACTGTTCTCTGTCCCTAGAATTGTTAGCTGGACAGATACTCTTCCCTGGTCTGTTGGCTGTCGCTGGCTCTACACTCCCTTTGGCACTTCAATAATTGTTTTAGAAGTTGATATTGGACACTGACACAGAGAGATGGAGAGAGAGTGGAAAAGAGAGGGAGAGCACACTCCATCCGTCAGCCAGGCTGAGACAGAGACCAGCGGCAGGTCATAGTTTTATCCTTTTGTTTTGGTGAAGGCATTGTTCCCGTCTCTGTGAAGATGAAATTCAATCTTCTTCCTTTCACTCACACTTTCTTTTTCTACTCTACCTCTTATTATTTTTCTCTCTACCTCCTATTCACTCTCTTGCTCCCTTTCCTTTCTCCTTCACTCAACCTCCCCTTCCCATTACTTCTCTATCTCTCCATCAGCCACATCAGCCTATCCACCCTACACACAAAGCCCTCTCTTCTGTTGTTCGCCTCAGGCTTCATTGGATTGCGTTGTTTGAGGGAACATTATGTAATTCACATTCACCTTCAAATCTGTAATTACCTGAACAATTGTGCCAAATGCTAGCAGCCCCCCCACCTCCCCATGTTACTCTTATAGAGAACAGAACAGGTTTTGATGCTGCTGACTTCTGATTGACAGTTTAGATAAGCTACTCTGAGCTTCATACCAAGCTGAAGAGAGTGCAGAAATGGGGCCCGGTTAGAAGGTTAGATACAGTATGAAAAGAGAAGGACGAGAAAGGAGAGAAAAGAAAAGGAGCCGCACTCCAGAAATAAGAGGCTTGTCACTTGATATAATATGATTTTCAGATATTTGTTTTATATCTCTTTTTCGTGGTTATAGTAAGTGAAAGTAACTCTTTAACACAGTCCACCACAAAACTGGTATGGGTCAGTAGGGTTGCCAGTCATTTTCAGGTCAGAGACTGAAGGCAATGATGACATACAGGTATTTTGGCTGTAATCAGTCTACTTCCCTCCTTAACAACCCATGGAGTTGGGTTGTGTCCAGGCTGGGAGCCAGAAAGTCTGGGGCTCTGAGTGGCAGGCAGGGGGCAGGCCTGGGGGAGATAGCCCAGTGGTGGCTTTGGCAGGGTCTGGCTCTAGGGCCTTTTGGCTGGACAGTCAATTATGGTAGGGGGGCCACAACAGTGCCAGGATGGCAGTCGCTATACCCAAGCTCAAGACCAACAACTTAGAGTAGGCAACAAAAAACAAAAGGGTACTCTAAAATCATTCCAATCCAGATTAAACTGCAATGTCTGTTTAGTGTATACAATGTCTGGCTTTAGGACTATGTGGAGCATCGCTCAGAGAGCAGCTGCCAGTCTGTGCACCTTTTCTGTCACTTTTAGAAAGAAGAGGGCAGAGACAGTGTCATTTGCTTTGCCAGTCCGTCATTTAGGCAGTGCACCGATTGCTTTGAATTTGATGTTGACATTTGAACTCGGCCTTGTAAGCCTTGTAATCTGATAGCCATGCATGAATTGAACCAGGCATTGGGAGCCCTCTTTTTTGGTGACTATTAAAATGTAGGTTGTGATAGCTGCAGGCCTAATTGTTATTTTCATTAATTTGACAGTACGATAGTGCAACTTTGGTTTCATGTAGGCTTATTGGTTTGAAAATAAACGCAACTGGGCCTAGTTTCCCAAAAGCATTGTAAGGCTAAATTCATGTTAGAACCATAGGATCTTATAGTTCTAATGATTAAGTTAGCCTTATTAAGATGCTTTTGGGAAACCGGGCCCTGAACAACTTGCTTTTTAGAGCATTTCCCAAAAATACATGTCTTGTTTTTTCCTTCAAATACAATAACATTTGTGAGCCATAATAACAAATGTGCATTGTCATGCAGTGACAGAATGATAATTGAGATAATGCAAATCATTAATGATTACTTAGTTGGGCTAGACCTTCAGTTCCTTGGAAATTTCTCACATGGCATTGCCTTCCTTTCTCAGAACAAGAATGGACTGATGAGTTTCAGAAGAAAGTTATTTGTTTATGGCAATTTTGAGCCTGTAATCGAACCCACAAATGCTGATGCTCCAGATACTCAACTAGTCTAAAGAAGGCCAGTTTTATTGCTTCTTTAATCAGGACAACAGTTTTCAGCTGTGCTAACATAATTGCAAAACGGTTTTCGAATGATCAATTAGCCTTTTAAAATTATAAACTTGGATTAACTAACACAACGTGCCATTGGAACACAGGAGTGATAAATGCTGATAATGGGCCTCTGTACGCCTACGTAAATATTCCATATAAAATCTGTCACTTCCAGCTACAAAGGTCATTTACAACATTAACAATGTCTACACTGTATTTCTGATCAATTTGATGTTATTTTAATGGACAAAAAAATTGCTTTTCTTTCAAAAACAAGGACATTTATAACAAATTTTGTTGTACTACTGAATGAAACTGAGAAGATGCACTCAGGCCAGCCTTTGAACTTACGTTAACTACATTACATTAGTTGGCTGCTTTGAGCAAATATTGCATGTAATATAACCTATTCTGGGAGTCGTGTGTGTGTGTGTGTGTGTGTGTGTGTGTGTGTGTGTGTGTGTGTGTGTGTGTGTGTGTGTGTGTGTGTGTGTGTGTGTGTGTGTGTGTGTGTGTGCGTGCGTGCGTGCGTGCGTGCGTGCGTGCGTGCGTGCGTGCGTGCGTGCATGTGTGTGTGTGTGTGTGAACCATATGGAATATATTTGGACAATTGGCTTCCAGAAGGAGAAATTTGACAGAAGGAGAAATTTGAGTCTGTCAGAGGTCATCGCGCTGATGGGGATGGTGATGGAGGTGTTTGTTGTGTTGGTGGTCCACACAAGGAAGAAGCAGGTGACCCATCCAGTGATATAGAGCTGACCTTGGACCTGGTGCCGGAAAGGATGGTGATCACAGAGGCTGTAAAACCCTCCGTCCTTGATATAGAAATGCTTTGACGTCACTGCCTCTTCAATGGTAAGGTCCCTTGCAGCATAGGGGCACTTGACCTCCATCACTGCTGTGGTGCCAAACAGACCATCCAGCGACCCAGCGACCCAAAGCCCTGACTCCTGCACATCCATTCCTGTAGCCATTTGCCTTGATGCCTCAACAGATGGTCTGGTGCCCTCCTCTTCGTTATCTGTGCCCCACTTTACAGACAACTCCCCATCCAACGACTGTGATCTGAGGAACCTTTTTAGCAGCAACGGAGTAATGCGCTTGGCGGATCTCAACCTCCCTCTCCTCATGGTGTGCCAGTTGGGGTTGATGCACTGTCCAACTATTGCCTGCCGTACAGCATCCTGCTGCTCCACCGACAGCCAGGATGCTTGCATGCCCCAGGTGTCCTTGTTTTTTAACAATGTCCAGTACAGACAAGGATGACAGGGTGGGTAGCCATTGTTCTGGCTCAGGTTCAAGGAGACATGCCATTCCACTAAACCTGTGCCAGAAACATGTTTTTTAGCCACTGAAGATCCTCCTATTTGGGCTCTCGGACAGAGGGTTGTCATCATCAAACGGGTACAGGTCCTCTACTGACTGCACCTGGTTGGGTATGGCTAGCTTACTTCACTCGCATTCCACATCCAAACTGACGATATTGTGAACCACCAAAAAAGGCTGTGCGGCTACATTTATGAGCTCCACCGAGGCATTTACAGGCGGTGGAGAAAATCCCCTGGTCACCTATAGAGACCTGCCAAGAGGAAGGATGAAGTGCCACATGCCTTTCATTGCATGACTTTGAACACCTTGAAATGCATTTGTTGTAAGAAATGTGCTATATAAACAAAGTTTGATGACTTTACAGCTGTAGAACATTTTCGCATTAGGACAAGTGCAGTTTTTTCATAAACCTTTAATTTATCACTTGGGATTTGATCACTTGATATTAAACATATAGTGAGAAGGATCCCATAAATCAAGAATGTCTGAATGCATGTACGGTACCACTTGATGGTCTTCTCACCTTTTCATTGTACATCACTGGGGCAAATCTTCCTGCCATCCAGGACCTCTATACCAGGCAGTGTCAGAGGAAAGCCCTAAAAATTGTCAAAGACTCCAGCCACCCTAGTCATAAACGGGTCCCTCTGCTACTGCTCGGCAAGCGGTCCCGGAGCTCCAAGTCTAGGTCCAAGAGGCCTCCAAACACCTTCTACCCCCAAGCCATAAGACTCCTGAACAGCTAATCAAGTGGCTACCCAGACTATTTGCATTGCCCCCCCCCCTTCTATGCTGCTGCTCTACTCTGTTGTTATCTATGCATAGTCACATTAATAACTCTACATACATGAACATATTACCTCAATTACTCAACACCGGTGCCCCCGCACATTGACTCTGTACCGGTACCCCCTGTATATAGCCCCGCTATTGTTATTTACTGCTGCTCTTTAATTATTTGTTATTCTTATCGCTGACTTTTTTCTTGAAACTCATTGTTGGTTAACGGCTTGAAAGTAAGCATTTCACTGTAAGGTCTACTACACCTGTTGTATTCGGCGCACATGACAGATAACATTTGATTTGATTTGATATTAATGCTCTTATGCTCATCCTTGAAAAATCCCATAAGATCTGAAATAGACACCAACGTTGACATACTGTACAAACAATTATCTAGGCTAAGTAGAACAAAATAATTGTTTGATATACTGCTCTGCTTACTAGCTAGCTAAAGTGTAGTCAGTGGCTAGCTAAAACAGAGAAAGGGGACACAAGAAGTTAATGGATTGGACACATAAGGTCTCTGCTCAAGCTGGTGAATGGCAGCTGACAGTGTCAGTTGAGATGACATGCTGGAGCTTACTGCAGGAATTTGTAGTCTTGCTGAGGTTTTCTCTGTTGCTAATTAGCATTCAGAAATGTTGAAAATTTAGGTAAATATAATGATAAAACTTACCTTGTCCAAGAGATAATTACACAGTTATCAAAACAAAACGACAGGGTAAGAGACAATTTATGCTTGATCTGTAAATGTGGTCTGAGACGTCGTATGGATAGTGTGACAACTGCGGCACCTCCGGAAGCAGGCAGAGGCCAAATTGAGCTCTGTTCCGCATTGCTTTACAACTCTCAAATTTTGTAACAATGCGGAGGGCTCCGTAAAGCTCCACATTGACATGATTGGTTGACGGTGGGTGAGGGCGGGAGGTCCTGTATAAAATCAAACTCACTTCCTTGACAACTTCCTTCATAACAGCTCTGCGCTGCTCCACGAAGTGCAATAAGTGTGAATGCCCTGACTTCTGCAAAGGCCATATCACCGCAAATGCTACACGGCCAATGCAGAAGTCGGATTAACCATGCAGCGCCTTTAAGTCTACACAAAACACAGACTTTATATGACAAATTTCTAAAATCCCAGACGTAAAATTGGATAGGTTTTCTGGGTATTATGACGCCTCCACTGTAGCAGACTATTCACTCCCATTGTAAAAGAGCCAAATTCGTTGTCGATTTTTTGTTATACAGAAATAACCAAAATAATGCAGAAAAGCTGGTTGTGTTGTTCAATGTACATGTAACCAGGTCAAAAATCCCTCTCCAATGTAGGGAAAGGCCTATCCCTTACAAAAATGTACCATGGTACTTTCATTCATACCATGGTACCACTATGGTACTTACACTTATATAGTTTCAATTTCACATGCAGAAGTACAGTCAAACTCAAAACCCAACAATGCAATAATCAATAACAATAATAAATAACAATGTAATACTAGAAAAAAACACATGAGAAATAAGAAGAAATGTGAAGAACACAATAAGTAAGTAAGCATATTATTTACAGGGCCAGTTCCAATACCATATTTACAATGTGTAGGAATACTGGAATGATGGAGTTAGATATTTATAGGGGTAAGGTGACTAGGCATCAGGATATAAGATGAACAGAGTAACAGCAGCTTGAATGTGAGTGGGTGTTCGTGTTTAAATGTATGTGCATGGTATGTGTGAGTGAGTAGATGATGGAGTAAGTGAGTGTGTAGGGCCCTTTGTGCGTTCATAGAGACAAAAATACAACTTAAAAGGTCTATGAGGATACAAGGTTAACTCAGATAGTCTCTGTAGCTATTTTGTTATCTATTTATCAGTCTTATTGCTTGGTGATAGAAGCTGTTCAAAAGCCTGTTGGTGCCAGACTTAATGCACCGGTACTGCTTTAAGCAGAGAGATCAGTCTATGGCTTGGGTGATTGGAGTCTTGAACGATTTTCCGGACCTTCCTACCACACCGCCTGATATACTGGATGACCTGGATGGCAGGGAGCTCAGCCCCAGTGATGTACTGGGGTGTCCACACCACTCTCTGTAGCGTAATGCGATTGGGGGCGGTGCTTTTGTCATACCAGGCAAAATGCTCTCAATGGTACAGCTAGGGCTGTTGCAGTGATCATATTACTGCCACACCGGAGGTCATGAGTCATGAAGGCAGTCAAATTCCACGTGACCGTTTAGTCACGGTAATTAGGCTTCTCCAAGCTCTGATGCTGCTCATGGTCATTAGTAGTAGTAGTACTTTATTGTCCCTCTAATAACTCTGACATCAATGCAAATATATTCGAAAATCGAATCACTCACTTCATGAGAGGCCATGAGTTCATGTTGCGCAATATTTCAATAGGCTATGCAATTGCGTGAGAAAAGGGAGTGATGGCCTAAAAATAGGAGGATCAGCTTTTTATAGGCTAGACCTACCTATATTTATTTCTCAACTTTTCTAATATTAAATCCTGCTTATATTTACAACAGGAGTATAGCCTACCTGGCTGGCATGAAAATAAACCACGGAGAAAAGCGTCCTCCATTCACTATTTAAGTGCATAGATTACATATTATTTTCCCACTGGCCCTGTTTCAATACAGGTACATGATAATGGTCCATTCTAAATTGAAAACAAATTTCACACATATACTAAATAATATATCTAAAGACAAGATTAAACCAAGAATAGTCTGATGGGTGACAATATTAGCTTATCACTTGTGAACTATATATTATCACTTGTCTTGTGAATTATGCCCAACATAAGAAACAAAGCCCTTTTTTGTGTGACTTTTTCTAATCATAGTCGCACGCCTCAAGTAGCCTGGCCCATAGGCCTATATGTTTTAATAACATTTGATTCACAACTAAAGTGGCCAAATAACTTCTTAAAATGAAGCACATTAATGGGCTTTACAAGGGGTGTAGGGCCTAACTGGCATACATAAGCAGCGTGTGAGTTTCAAGTTTGGGGAAGATAATTTTCACCATAAAATGCACCTTTATAATAAAAGCATTACATTCATGATTGCATTTATGGTCACTTTTGATAATGGTGTTTTCTGCTAATGGAACATTTGTATATATAGCTTATTGTCATATGTGCCATGTGTGCATTGCTGTGCTTATAATGTGAAGAAATAGTCAAATACTTTATTAACATTTTAAGCAAAACGTTCTGATCTGTTGCATCAGCCACATTGCGTTGAAACTTTTTTTGGTGCTAGTGGTTGTCTTAATTTGGGATTTATCGCATACCACAACTGTCCCAGACTATGTTTGGAAAATGTATTTCTCTCACAGAATAGAATAGGTCGACCATTGTACTATGGGGGATAGTAGATTGACATAGGCTAGTGCTTTTACTGTTCTTTAGGCCTACTCATATTGTTGGCTGTCGAAAAGTAAATGTGAAAATTTCTTCCAATATCAATATGCACCTCGGAATTTAATAAGGACGTGCGCAGTTTCATCCCCAATTTGTCTGTCTTCACTTGTAGCCTGTGAGAAAGATCAGATCACGTGATAGAGCGTGCAGCACTCAGAGAGAAGCGAAACAACAGCCACTGGCTGCAAAAGGCATGGATTTTTTTAGGATGCATTATGGCCACACAAAGGGGATGCCGTCCGTGAAATTCTAGGCATGATTAAGTGCTTTTAAAATGGTAAATTAGTGACTGATGTAGTGTGTACAGTCTGCGCAAAAAAAACATAGCAGAGCTCATGCCTTTCAAGCATGTCGCATCATGTATTAAAAATAAAAACATATAGCCCAACGTTTGTTGAACAACTATCTATGCATAGTCACTTTAATAACTCTACATACATGAACATATTACCTCAATTACTCAACAAAAAACATAGCAGAGCTCATGCCTTTCAAGCAAGTCGCATCATGTAGCCATACAATGTATTAAAAATAAAAATATATAGCCCAACGTTTGTAGAACAACTAAAGTTACATTAATAACTCTAAATTAAGCGTATATGAATACCTATTTCTTTGTTAACCGCTCAACACAGAATAGCCACATGTGCAGACTCCCTTAAATTGTTTGGAGAAAATATCCTTTCTATTTTATTCAGTTTGTCCAATTATATTCTTCATAATATAAAATAATGCCACGGAATTCTAAGCAAATCTTGTCTACTAAATGAACTAGTGCAGCCCACAGCAATTTGGCATAGCCAGATCAGGACCTAACTTAAGGACAACTCAGAGTATGCTATTCTCTTCTTCTTAAAGAGACTACATTTTCATGCTTCTTTAGACCTGTCTCAAATTAATAATGGATTTATTGTGAAGGTGTCGGCTATATTACATGGATTTATTAAACTTTTTAAAGGTGTGGAAGGCAGGAGATGCTAAATGTGTTTATGTTAATTAATGGTCAATTACAGTGAGACCGAAGGTTATTTGCTTGACAATCACCACCTGACGAAATGTTGTGACCGCCACAGCCCTAGGTACAGCTGAGGATTTGA
The DNA here is from genome assembly GCF_018296145.1 of Oncorhynchus tshawytscha. NCBI lineage: Eukaryota > Metazoa > Chordata > Actinopteri > Salmoniformes > Salmonidae > Oncorhynchus > Oncorhynchus tshawytscha. Next base: position 36,511,171 of record NC_056434.1, on the reverse strand, counting down.
TGGCCCATGACAAACTTTTTCAGCCTCCTGAGGGGGAAGATGCGCTGTTGTGCCTTCTTCACGACTGTGTGCATGTGTTTGTACCTTTTTAAGTATTTAGTGATTTGGAAGAACTTGAAGCTCTTAACCTGCTCCACTGCGGCCCCGTCTGTGGATGGGACCACGTTTCCTGTAGACCACGTGGATGAGCCCACATTTCCTGTAGTCCACAATCAGCTCCTTGAGCTTACTGATGTTGAGGGAGAGGTCGTTTTTCTGGAACCACACTGGCAGGTCACTGACTTCCTCCCAGTAGGCTAACTCATTGTTGGCAGTGATCAGGCCTACCACCGTCGTGTCGTAAGCAAACTTGGTGATGGTGTTAGATTTGTGCATGGCCACGCGGTCGTGGGTGAACAGGGAGTACAGGAAGGGACTAAGCACACAACCCTGTGTTGAGGATCAGCGTGGCAGATGTATTGTTACCTACCCTTACCACCTGGGGGCGGCCCGTCAGGAAGTCCGTGATCCAATTGCAGATGGAGGTGTTTGGTCCCATGATCCTTAGCTTAGTGATGAGCTTTGAGGGAACTATGGTGTTGAACGCTGAGCTGTAGTCAATGAATAGCATTCTCATGTAGGTGTTCCTTTGTTCAGGTAGGAAAGGGCAGTGTGGAGTGCAATAGAGATTGCATCATCTGTGGTATGCAAATTGGAGTGGATCTAGGGTTTCTGGGATAATGGTGTTGATGTGAGCCATGACCAGCCTTTCAAAGCACTTCATAGCTACAGACGTGAGTACTATGGGTCGGAAGTCATTTAGGCAGGTTACCTTAGTGTTCTTAGGCACAGGGACTAAGGTGGTCTGCTTGAAACATGTAGGTATTACAGACTCAGTCAGGCATAGGTTGAAAATGTCAGTGAAGAAACTTGTCAGTTGGTCAGTGCATGCTCACAGTACACATCCTAGTAATCCGTCTGTCCCAGCGGCCTTGTGAATGTTCACCTGTTTAAAGGTCTTACTCACATCGGCTGCGGAGAGTGTGATCACACAGCCGTCCAGAACAGCTGATGCTCTCATGCATGTTTCAGTGTTACTTGCCCCGAAAGTGAGCATAGAAGTAATTTAGCTCGTCTGGTAGGCTCGTGTCAAAGGGCAGCTCGCGGCTTTGCTTCCCTTTGTAGTCTGTAATAGTTTTCAAGCCCTACCACATCCGATGAGCATTCGGAGCCAGTGTAGTACGATTGAATCTTAATCCTGTATTGATGCTTTGCCCTTTTGATGGTTCGTCGGAGGACATAACTGGATTTCTTGTAAGCGTCCGGGTTAGAGTCCAGCTCCTTCAAAGCTGCAGCTCTACCCTTTAGCTCAGTGCGGATGTTGCCTGTAATCCATGGCGTCTGGTGGGTGTGTGTACATATGATCACTACTCCTCAATGCCATCGGAAGAATCTCGGAACATATTCCTATCTGTGCTAACAAAACAGTCCTGTAGTTTAGCATCTGTGTCATCTGACCATTTCTTTATTGACCGAGTCACTGGTGCTTACTGCTTTAGTTTTTGCTTGTAAGTGGGAATGAGGAGGATATAATTATGGTCAGATTTGCCAAATGGAGGGTGAGAGAGAGCTTTGTGTGTGTAGTAAATGTGGTCTAGAGTTTTTTCCCCTCTGGTTGCACATTTGACATGCTGGTAGAAATGAGGTAACACAGGTTGAAGTTTCCCTGCATTAAAGTCCCTGGCCACGCTGCTTCTGGATTCTAGATGAGTGTTTTCCTGTTTGCTTATGACCTTATACAGCTCATTGAGTGCGGTCTTAGTGCCAGCATCGGTTTCTGGTGGTAAATAGACAGCTACGAAAAACATATCTGATAATTCACTTGGTAAATAGTGTGGTCTACAGTTTATCATAAATACTCTACCTCAGGTGAGAAAAACTTCAAGACTTCCTATTAGATTGTGCACCAGCTGTTGTTTACAAATATACACAAAACACCACCCCATATCTTCCTGGAGGCATCTGTTCTATCTTGCCGATGCAGCGTAAACCATGCCAGCTGTATGTTATCAGAGTCGACGTTCAGCCACAACTCTGTGAAACATTAGATATTACAGTTTTTAATGTCCCGTTGGTAGGATATTTGTGATCGTAGCTCTTCTATTTTGGTTTCCAATGATTGTACGCTGGCTAATAGTACTGATGGTAGAGGCAGATTACCCACTCACCGTTGGATCCTTACAAGGCACCAAGACCTACATCCCCGATATCTCAGTCTCTTTCTCCTGCGAATGATGGGGATTTGGGCCTTGTTGGGTGTCTGAAGTAAATCCTTTGCGTCTGACTTGTTAAAACCTCTTTGGGATAGGGGGCAGCATTTTCACTTTTGGATAAATAGGGTGCCCAATTTCAACTTACTGCTACTCATGCCAAGAATATAAGATATGCATATTATTAGTAGATTTGGACAGGAAACACTCTGAAGTTTCTAAAACTGTTTGAATCATGTCTGTGAGTATAACAGAACTTATGTAGCAGGTAAAACCCCGAGGACTAACCATTCAGAATTATTTATTTTTGAGGTCACTGTCTGTTCAATGAGTTCTCATGGGGAAACGATATTTATTAGGCACTTGTTTGCAGTTCCTTCCACTTCCACTGGATGTCACCAGTCTTAGGAATTTGGTTGAGGTTGAGGTTATTCCTTTGTGCAATGAAGAATTACGGCCATCTAGGAACAGGGTAACACTGTTGAGAGTTGGGCAAGACTAGAAAAGTAGCTTTAGTTTCTTCTCATCCTCTATTGAAAACAGATATATTGAAAACAATTTGAGCGATTATTAACGTTTAAAAATACTTAAGTTGTATTACAAAAGTATTTTGAAATGTTTTGGCAAAGTTTACAGGTAACTTTTGAGATATTTTGTAGTGACTTTGCACAAATTGGAAGCTGTTTTTTTTCTGGATCAATCACGCCAAATAAATGGACATTTTGGATATATATGGACGGAATTAATCGAACAAAAGGACCATTTATGATGTTTATGGGACATATTGGAGTGCCAACAAAAGAAGCTCGTCAAAGTTAAGGCATGATTTATATTTTATTTCTGCGTTTTGTGTAGCGCCTGCAGGGTTGAAATATGCTACTCTCTTTGTTTACTGTTGTGCTATCATCAGATAGTAGCATCTTTAAAATCTGACATGTTGGCTGGATTCACAACGAGTGTAGCTTTAATTTAGTATCTTACATGTGTGATTTAATGAAAGTTAGATTTTTATATAATTTTATTTGAATTTGCCGCTCTGCAGTTTCCTTTCTTTTGGCCAAGTAAGACGTGACTGTCCCCCTTTCCTAGAGAGGTTAAAGAAACAATCGTAATCCAGTACGAGGTGAGTAATCGCTGTCCTAATATCCAGAAGCTCTTTTTGGTCTTAATTAGAGACGGTGGCAGAAACATTATGTACAAAATAAGTTACAAATAATGCAAAAGAACACACACAATAGCACAATTGGATAGAAGTCTGTAAAATGACAGCCATCATCTCCAGCGCCATTCTGTCATATCTAAACTAGCCAGCTGCATTTGCTAGTTAAGTAAGTGAAACAGAAAGTTAAAAAATTACAAAATCTCTCTCTCTCGCTTTCTTCTCCTTCACTGTTGAATAAATTAAATCCATTTTTCAATCATCCATTTGTCTTGTCTTGTTTCCATACACCTTTGCTTTTCATTTCCCCAATCAATCTACTTGTATTTAACCCTCTGTTTCCCATCATGTTTTGTGTGTAATTGTTTCATGTTATGTGAAGTTAGTTTACCTGCTTTACTTTTATGTTCTGTTTTTTGAGCGCGGTTGTTTTATGTAGTGCTCTGGTTTTTGGAACTATAATAAAAGTGCCCCTGTTCATTATACTCTGCTCTCCTGCACCTGACTTCACCTCCAATACACCATTGACACACAGGTAAGACGTTTAACTTGATTTGGTATAATCCGTTTGTAACACTGATTACTTGTAGCTGAATAGTCTGTTTGTGTTCAGGTGGCTGCTAGCACCTTCATGAAAAGGGTCATGAGGGAAGCCCTACAATATTACGTTTTTATGAGTACTGAGAACATTCGGGAGCAGGCAATGTTGAAATGTATTCTTAAGACATGTACTTTTCTTAAATGTAGTATCAAGAATATTGTGTTTGAAAAAGTAAACGTTTTTGCTGTGAGCCAATGGGGTAACCTAGGTAACCACAGGTTGTTTTCCCCACAGCTGGGCGGGGCCATGACGTTGTATCTAATAACGACTGGGACTTATAGCAAAGACTTTTATAACTAACCCAAGATAGACCACAGCCTGTCATTTCAAATGGGAACAAATCAGTCATAGAGGACTTTTTAATATTTATTTTATTTTTTATTTTTTTTACACTTAAAAAAAAAAACTTAGTCCACTCTGTTCATGACAGATTCTAGTTTTAGGAACAGAACTGTATTGAGATCAAATGTTTTATCAATTAGAAGACTTGCAAAATCAATTTTGTTCCATCTTCTCCCAATGCCAGCAACTGGGATTCCTATCACTACCATATTTGGAGAGATAATTGCTTGATGGAAAAGTGTTTTCTCATGTGATCCTTATTTAGTATTTGTCAAGTGCTACAGTTTTTTCCCCTATTGTAAATGTCTTTCAAATGATTTCCTTCTTTCAAATTATTTCCATATTTGGTAGTGAGTGGAAACGGCAAGCGGATGCTTCACATTTATACATCCGGTGAGATATATGTCTCATTGTTCTATCTGTGCTTACTGTCTCCTTGGGAGTGTGTGGTCATAAATGTGATGCCAGTCCCCTTCATTGATTTTAACACATAAAGCAATGTATTAATGGTTTCCTTCCTCTCAAGCAACTGAGTTAGGAAGGACGCCTGCATCTTTGTAGTGACTGGGTGTATTGATACACCATCTAAAGTGTAATTAACAACTTCACCATGCTCAAAGGGATATTTTGTTTTTACTCATCTACCAATAGGTGCCCTTCTTTGCGAGGCATTAGAAAACCTCCCTGGCCTTTGTGGTTGAATCTGTTTGAAATGCACTGCTCAACTAAAGGAACTTACAGATAATTGTATGTGTGGGGTACAGAGATGAGGTAGTCATTCAAAAATCATGTTAAACACTATTATTACAGAGTGTGTCCATGCAACGTGTTATGTGACTTGTTAAGTAAATGTTAACTCCTGAAGTTATTTTAGCTTGCCATAACAAATATTTATTTACTCAAAACTTTTCGGCTTTTAATTTTTAACTAATTAGTAAGCATTTCTAAAAACATAATTCCACATTGAAATTATGGGGTATTGTGTGTAGGCCAGTGCCACAAAATGTCAATATAATCCATTTTAAATTCTGGCAGTAACACAACAAATGTGGAAAAAGTCAAATGGTGTAAATACTTTGAATACTTTATATGCGTCTATTTCATGTTGCACTGTATGCCCCATTCCACAAGTAAATTAGTCAGTGTATGATGAGGTTGAGTGGTGGTTGACATTGTACATGCCGTTCCACAGACATTTAAACCTAATATTGAGGTGATAATTAATGTCTGGGGTCAGATTTGTTCATTTTTGCTGTTCCTCAAATAGCATTTTGGAGTTTTTTTTAATTGTGTACAAATGCATAAAATGAGCTTCAACTTCTACACACCCTACTTTGCCATACCTTAGGTTTAGCTGAACTGACACACAGAGGACCGTTGTGCGCTCACGGTTAGGGCCCTGGTGAAAGGGGAGCACTGGGTTTTATTGTAAGGAGGAGTCCAAGGACATGTTCTGTGTCCTCTGCTATGATGTCACGGCTGTGAGGATTCTAATTGTGGTGGAACAACATGTGAGAATGGAACAGACAGACTGATAATAGTGCCCTAATATGTGCACTGTGAGTGGAGGCATTCAAAGCATAGGCTCTGTGGAGAAGAAAGAGTAAGTATGAGTGATGTGTGTGCATGCATGAGTGTGATGTTGGAATGCCTTTTCTGTATCTTTATAATCCACTCTTCCGTTGAATTGAACCATTATGGTATAGTCCGAGAACACTGTTATCTAACAGTGCCTGTTAGAGAGTTCATATCTCTGTGTCTGTGGTGTCCTGACGTGTCTGGCCCTCTGGAGTGAAGTGAAGTAGAGTAGAGCAGCACCCAGACAAGGAACAGGCAGAGACTTGCCAACCTCCGATGAATCACTGAGACGGTATATCAGCGAGCGGCTTCAGTGTCGTACCCCATGCCAACACGTGACAGTCTCAGACAAATCCCCATTGTGTTTGGTTAGGACTTTTATACCCTGTTTTTCCTGGCAGAGGAGGCAGTCAGTGTTTCTGTCTCTATTCTGCTGATCTGGACAAGATTAAGTGTTGTGTTAGGACATAATTATTCTTGACAACATAGATGACAGTATTTGCTTACTTAGAGCTACTCCTCTTTGCTCCCTGTGGAGCAGAAGGCCTTAACAAGGCCTTAACATACTTAACAAGCCCAGAAGCTACAGTAAAGTAATTGTAACTCCACTGTTCCCTTGTAAGGATTCTGTCTGAAAGACTGTTTTGAGCCCCAGATTTTTGGCAAATAAATAAATACATTTTAGAAAATGTTTTTGGGGTTGCCTGTTTTGCATGTTGTTTTGGCATTAATGTGTTACATATCAGTTTGCAAACAATGTAAACAATAATAATAAAATCTCCATATAAATATTGTCTCTTTTTTGCTTTCTTGAGTAAGGCAGCTCCAAAATGCAGGTGCTTCAGCTCTAGTTGCGCCGTGATTGGCTCAGGGTTCTGTCACTCATGGGGACACTACGTCACTGCCAAATCTAAAGGGGGAGCTCGAAAATTCAAGGCCCTTGGGTGCTGCCATAGAGTTACATTAGAAGTGCACATCCAAAAAGGCTCAAGGTCATTGACCACAGATAAAATGATGTCAAATCACATTATATCTAGAGTAGCTTTGATTGGACTGATCATTTCAACATCATACTTTCAAAATTTTAGCTAGCGGTCATGAATCAAGTCGACAACCCTACTCACAAATACTTTTTAATCCTTGTCATATGAAGAGAAATTATAGCTAAAACATATCGGTGCTAATCGGCCATTGCACATAAACATTAATGTGTTACATATCATGTTGGAAATCGCAAATTCAACAATGAGTGGTTTGGAAGGAATCAGTGGCTAATTGCAAGCATTGCAAAGCAATCACAAGCCTGCTATTCTGTGGAGTAGGTGTGTTGTCCCAATTCTTGGATTATGGTTCTCTTTCCCAGTTTAAAATGATAAACATTCAACATTGGCCATGCTGTCAATCCAGCATGATTTCTGCCACGCTCAAAACAACTGTTAAAACTTCTTGGTAGCTTAGATGAATAAGGTGCCCAGAGTAAACTGCCTGCTACTCTGCCCCAGATGCTAATATATGCATATTATTAGTAGTATTGGATAGAAAACACTCTGAAGTTTCTAAAACTGTTTGAATTATGTCTGTGAGTATCACAGAACTCATATGGCAGGTGAAAACCTGAGACATCCAACCAGGAAGTGGGAAATCTGAGGTTTGTAGTTTCATTTAAGTGGTTGCCTATCCAATATGCTGTGTCTTTGGGGCCAGATTGCACTTCCCAAGGCTTCCAGCAGATGTCAACAGTCTTTAAAAAGTTGTTTGAGGCTTCTATTGTGGAAGAGTGTCGAATAAGAACTGTTTCAACAAGTGGACTAGGCTGAGGCCAATCAGTTGTTTAATGCGTGGTCACACGGGCGCGCCTTTCCTTCTTTTTCCTCTATAATGAATACGCTATTGTCCGGTTGGAATATTATTGAAGATTTATTATAAAAATACCCTAAAGATTGATTGTAAACATCATTTGACATGTTTCTACAAACTGAAATGGAACTCTTTTGACTTTTCGTCTGGATTTTGCGCTCGCACATTGTGCCTTTGGAATAGGGAACTAAGCGCGTGAACAAAACTGAGGTATTTGGATATAAATATGGACGTAATCGAACAAAACAAACATTTCCTGTGGGAGTCCGGGGAGTGCATTCCGACGAAGATCAGCAAAGGTAAGTGAAGGTTTATAATGCTATTTATGACTTTTGTTGACTCCACAATTTGGCGGGTAACTGTATGGCTTGCTTTTGCGGCTGAACCTGTTCTCAGATTATTGAATATATTTTTAAAATATCTGACACAGCGGTTGCATTACGAACAAGTTCATCTTTAATTCTATGTAAAACATGTATCTTTCATCAAAGTTTATGATGAGTTTTCTGTTATTTGATGTGGCTCTCTGCAATTTCTCTGGATGTTTTGGAGGCATTTCTGAACATGGCGCCAATGTAAACTGAGGTTTCTGGATATAAATATGAACTTGATCGAACAAAACATACATGTATTGTATAACATTGAGTCCTGGGCGTGTCATCTGATGAAGATCGTCAAAGGTTAGTGATTAATTTTAGCTATATTTCTGCTTTTTGTGACACGTCTCTTTGGTTGGAAAATGGCTGAATGCTTTCTGTGACTAGTTGCTGACCTAACATAATGATATGTTCTTCTTTCGCCAAAAAGCCTTTTTGAAATTGGACACTATGGTTGGATTAACGACAAGTGTATCTTTAAAATGGTGTAAAAGGAATTATAATTAAGAGATTTCTGTTTTGAATATGGCGCCCTGCAATTTCACTGGCTGTTGGCGAGGTGGGACGCTAGCGTCCCGAACGATCCCAGAGAGGTTAACTCAGAACTGGGAAATCTGACTTCGGTGAGTTCAAGACAACTGGGAACTCAGGAAAAAACGAGCTCTGACTGGGAAAATACATTTTGAACGGTCATCCATCTCAGAATTGTAAGTCGGGAACTCGGGCCTCTTTCTAGAGCTACGACCTGAAGATCACTGATGTCATCATGATTCAATCTTGTTTTTTTTCAGAGTTCCCAGTTGTCGTGAAAGCACCATAAATCCAGAGAATGCCAGACTTTGATGACAAAGTTTGATAACTGTCACGATCTTCCTCCTCTTCATCTGAAGAGGAGAGGCGAGAAGGATCAGAGGACCAAAATGCGGCGTGGTATGTGTTCATGATGAATGTTTAATTAAAGAAAGAACTGAACACTGAATACAAAAGCAATAAACAAATAAAGACTGTGAAGCTATCATAAGGACTGTGCTGACACAAGCAACTAACATAGACAATCACCCACAAACAAACAGTGCAACCCAGGCTACCTAAGTATGATTCTCAATCAGAGACAACTAATGAGACCTGCCTCTGATTGAGAACCATACTAGGCCGAAACATAGAAATCCCCAAATCATAGAAAAACAAACATAGACTGCCCACCCCCACTCACGCCCTGACCATACTAAATAATGACAAAACAAAGGAAATAAAGGTCAGAATGTGACAATAACAAAATTTGTCCACGAAGTAACACTGGTCTATTTTCCCCTCTTAATTTCGCCTATTGTTCTGACTTGGTGGTTGACATGCAGCCTATGACCTGTTTTAGAGAAATGTAATCATCGAATATTGTAAGAGCTTTCATTGTCTGCTTAAATGCCCCCTTTATTTATCCTACGGTTCTGACTTGGTGTACAGGGAGGACACTGTAAGAACGGCCCATGTTCTGAATTCTGTCGCTGTACATTTCAAAAGTGCTGAGCAAATAGTTATATGGACTAAATCCGTCCTAGCTCGCTTATTGTCTTAATCTTAATAATAATTATGCATTGCCTCTTATCTGCTTGTCTTCTTCTTATGCCATAGTTTGTACATCTCATTTGTCAGTAGGAACTACATTTGTTTAAGCAAGTCAGCCATATCAGCTATGTTTTTTTTAAGACAGTATATGAGGCTGAATGAACTATTTTGCTGCCAGACAAGGCTCCGCTGATAGCCAGGTGTAGCAGTGTTAAGGTATTGGGACTGCTGTTGGGAACTTTGCTAACCTATGGTTCTGTTCAAATAAGGGTTGAAAGTTACACGGATTGGCATAACTTGACAGTGTCGATCTCTGGAGATCAAGCACAAACAGAAGTGGAAATCCAAGAGAGATATTAGAAGGCAAACAGAATGTCATAATATTAGCTGAATGGGTTGTTTGACTCTAAATAACTCTCTCTAGTTTCCCCAGCACTGACAACAGTCAAAAAAAGCAGGGGCCGACCTCGCTGGAAACCAATGGAGGCACATCGCTGCCCTCAAATTGGTAGTGGAAGATGGTTACCATGGAGACGGCCTGTGTGAAGAGGGGACTAATAAGAGGTAGTCGTGGATCGAGTGGGGTGGAACGAGGCTGCAGAACAGGACTGCGTTCACTAAGGCTCTGATGGTGAGTCACCGATTTATCTGATTATTTACATGTCTGTCTGACTGACTGACATGGCACAGGATCCAAACCGTAGCCAAATCGATAGAATCTTGTTTGCGGCTCGGTGGAGCTCGCCTGGAGCCCAGAGCATGAGCAACGGAATGGTAGGGAAAGGGATTGTGCTCTGACGTCTTTGGAAAATATAGTACACTTTCAACCTTTAGATGACCAGTTTGTTTTCACCCCTTTTGAGCAGAGAAAACATCAAATATTGGCCTCAGTGGACAAATTAGTGTTCCCTGTCGTGGAGGCTTTTCTGAGCTGGGACCGGGAGATCAGTTGATTAGCTTTGATCAGTATACTGATTGATATAAAGCAACTTTGATAAGGCATATGACAGTGGTGATGTTTACAAGCTTGCATCTCCTTTCAGTTTGTCTCTAGACTGCTGGCTGGGTGTCAGGCTTGACAGCATCGGGGAAACGCTTTTCATCTGAGCCACAGAGTGACAGGGGCTATTGTCCATATATTGTACTGTCAACACTCAGTGAATCACTGTCAAGGAGTACACCGTTTTCCTTCCAACAGTTATTTGATTGTGCCAGTCATCTCATCAATCAAACGAATGCCAGTGTTAACCCAGCCACTGTAGCATATTGACTAACCATACATCCTCTCAAAATCGAATTGTTTTCAACAGATTAACAGAGGATATTGTTCATGATTCGGGATGCATTTTGGTTTATTTTAGGCGCGGAGGACATTGTTAGTGATTTGGGGTGCATTTTGGTTTAGTGGATGAGCCTCTTTAACTTTTGTACATACTGTAGATATTTACCCTGGTCAGCCAGTCGACTGCCAGACCCTCTCCCAGCCTCTAATTGGCTCAATGGAAGTTCCATTCACTTCTATTGAATCTTTGTGTTCATTTCAACAACTTTGTACTTGTAATGTACTAGACACCTTGAACAAGATTGATGTCAAATAAATCCACTGGGGCTGATTTGCTTGATCCTTTCTTGCTGCAGCTTTCTGCTCCTCTGATTACAGAATCTTTAACACATATGTATAACCTTAGTATTATTTCTGGTACCATCCCCAGGGTCTGGAAGGTGGCCATATACTCCCCCTTCACAAAGTTGGGGACCCCAGTGACTTAAATAATTATCGCCCCACTTCAAAACTCTCTTGATTTGTAATAAAATGATAGAATCGGTGGTAAATATTCAACTTACATCCTTTTTAATTTCAACATTTATTCTAAATGTCCACCAGTCAGTCGGGTTTCAGACTAGGTCATAGCATCATCTCTGCTACTTCTTTGGTTTTAAATGATGTTCTTAATTGTTTGTAAAAGAAGAAACACTGTGCGGCACTTTTTATTGACCTGTCTAAAGCAACACTGTGGACTACTCATTACTTATCCATAGGCATCCATACATTTGGCTGGACCAGGCTGCAGGTAGCTGGTTTGGAAATTATTTAAAGGACAGAATAGTGTGTATTTACTGATGGTGTCAAATCATGTTTTCTGGACAAAACGATTTTTGGTCCAGTTCTTTTTACCACTTACATGAACAATATTGGTTTATCTGTAAAAACAAAAATGCTTTCACCTGACTGCAGATGACACTGTGGTGTATGCTATTGCCCCCACAGCTGACCAGGCTCTGTCATAGCTTTAATCTGCCTTTATTGCCCTGCAGAAAGCCTTTGTAGAACTGAAATGGGTACTTAATGCAGGTAAAACCAAGTACAGTGCATTCGGAAAGTATTCAGACCCCTTGACCTTTTCCACATTTTATTATGTTACAGCCTTAAATATTGTTTTCCCCTCATCAATCTACACACACTAGCTCAAAATAACAAAGCAAAATCTGGATTTTAGACAATTTCGCAAATGTATTACAAATTTAAAATGGAATATCTAATTTACATAAGTATTCAGACCCTTTACTCAGTATTTTTTTGAAGCACCTTTGTTAGCAATAACAGCCCTGAGTCTTCTTTGGGTATGATGCTACAAGTTTGGCACACCTTTATTTTGTGGAGTTTCTATTCTTCTCTGCAGATCTTCTCAAGCTCTGTCAGGTTGGATGGGGAGCATCACTGCATAGCTATTTTCAGGTCTCTTCAGAGGGTTCAAGTCCAGGCTCTGGCTGGACCATTCAAAGACATTCATATACTTGTCCCAAAGCCACTCCTGTGTTGTCTTAGCTGTGTGCTCGGGGTCGTTGTCCTGTTGAAAGGTGAACCTTAGCCCCAGTCTGAGTGCTCTGGAGCAGGTTTTCCTCAAGGATCTCTCTGTACTTTTCTCCATTCATCGTTCCCTCAATCCTGACTAGTCTCCCAGTCCCTGCAGCAGAAAAACATCACCACAGCATGATGCTGCCACCACCATGCTTCACCATAGGGATGGTGCCAGGTTTCCTCCAGACGTGAAGCTAAGGCAGGGTAGAGATGGCACCGGAGATCAAGGCAGACATTCTAGGTTTTCCTAACCAATTGTGTTTTTTGTTCATTTCTTTGCGTTGTTTAACTTATTTTTTAAACTTATTTTGTACATAATGTTGCTGCTACCGTCTCTTATGACCGAAAATAACTTCTGGGCATCAGAACTGCGACTACTCAACATGGACTGACAGAATCCTTTATTTCCTTTAATGAGTCTGACGAGCCAGATGTGAATGATATACTGCTTTCCCGGGAAAAGGCCCAGATCCCCGACATATGCATGAAGAGAAGGCGGAGAAGAAGGTGCCAGAGGGCAGGATGCGTTCTGAGAATTCGTAGGCAATTGAATAAACCCTCACTTCCTTCCATTCTGCTAGCAAATGTGCAATCTTTGGAAAATAAAATCGATGACCTACGCAGAAAATAAAACTACCAATGGTACTTTCAAAACTGTAATGTCTTATGTTTCACGGAGTTGTGGCTGAACGATAACATTATCAACATACAGCTGGATGGTTATTTGGAGTATCGGTAGGACAGAACAGCAGTGTCTGGAAAGACAAGGGGCGGCAGACTATGTATTTTTTGTAAATAACAGCTGGTGCACGATATCTAAGGAAGTCTCAAGGTTTTTGCTCACCTGAGATAGAGTATCTCATGATAAGCTGTAGACCACACAATCTATCTAGAGTTTGATCTGTATTTTTCATAGCTGTTTACATATCACCACAGACCGATGCTGGCACAAGGGCCACACTCAATGAGCTTTATTCCGCCATAAGCAAACAGGAAAATGCTCACCCACATGCAGGAAATTTCTAGCAGCATGTTAAATGTGCAACCAGAGGGGGGAAAAACTCTGGACCACCTTTACTCCACACAGAGAGGCACATAAAAAGCTCTCCCTCACCCTCCATTTGGCAAATCTGATCATAACCCTATCCTCCTGATTCCTGCTTACAAGCAAAAAAATTAAGCAGGAAGCACCAGTGAATCGATCAATAAAAAGTGGTTAGATGAAGCAGATGCTAAGCTACAGAACAGTTTTGTTAGCACAGACTGGGATACGATTCCTCCGATGGCATTGAGGAGTACACATCAGTCATTGGCTTCATCAATAAGTGCATCGATGACATCGTCCCCACAGTGACTGTACGTACATACCACAACCAGAAGCCATGGATTACAGGCAACACCCGCACTAATCTGAAGGCTAGAGCTGCCGCTTTCAAGGAGCGCGACTCTAACCCGGAAGCTTATAAGAAATCCCACTATGCCCTCAAACGAACCATCAATAAAGGACTAATATTGAATTGTACCTCCCCGGCTCCAAACACTCTTGGGATATGGCAGGGCTTGCAAACCATTACAGACTACAAAGGGAAGCACAGCCAAGAGCTGCCCAGTGAGGCAAGCCTATCAGACGAGCATAACTAACTCTATGCTCGCTTTCAGGCAAATAACACTGAAACATGCATGAGAGCACCAGCTGTTCCAGAAGACTGTGTGATCACGCTCTCCACAGCTGATTTGACTAAGACCTTTAAACAGGTCAACATTCACAAGGCCACAGGGTCAGGCGGATCACCAGGACGTGTACTGCGAGCATGCGCTGACCAACTGGCAAGTGTCTTCACTGACATTTTTAATCTCTCCCTGTCCGAGTCTGTAATATCTACATGTTTCAAGCAGAACACCTTAGTCCATGTGCCCAAGAACACTAACATAACCTGCCTAAATGACTACCGACCAATAGCACTCACATCTGTAGCCATGAAGTGCTTTGAAAGGCTGGTCATGGCTCACATCAACACCATTATCCCAGAAATCCTATACCCACTCCTATCTGCATACCGCCCCAACAGATCCACAGATGATACAATCTCTATTGCACACTGCCCTTTCCCACCGGGACAAAGGAACACCTATGTGAGAATGCTATTAATTGACTACAGCTCAGCGTTCAACACCATAGTTCCCTCAAAGCTCATCACTAAGCTAAGGACCCTGGGACTAAACACCTCCCTCTGCAACAGGATCCTGGACATCCTGACGGGCCGCCCCCAGGGGGTAAGGGTAGGTAACAACACCTCCGCTATGCTGATACTCAATACAGTGGCCCCTCAGGGTCGCGTGCTCAGTCCCCTCCTGTACTCTCTATTCGCTCATGACTGCATGGCCAGGCATGACTCCGACACCATCATTTAGTTTGCCGATGACACAACAGTGGTAGACCTGATCACCAACAACGACGAGACAGCCTATAGGGAAGAGGTCAGAGACCTGGCCATGTGGTGCCAAGACAACAACCTCTCCCTCATAGTGATCAAGACAAAGGAGATGATTGTGGACAACAGGAGAAAGAGGACCAAGCACGCCCCATTCTCATTGACGGGGCTGTAGTGGAGCAGGTTGAGAGCTTCAAGTTCCTTGGTGTGCACATCACCATCAAACTAACATGGTCCAAGCCCACCAAGACAGTCATGAAGACGGCACGACAAAACCTATTCCCCCTCAGGAGACTGAAATTATTTGGCACGGGTCCTCAGATTCTCAAAAGGTTCTACAGCTGCACCATCGAGCGCATCCTGACTGGTTGCATCACTGCCTGGTATGGCAACTGCACAGCCTCCGACCGCAAGGCACTACAGAGGGTAGTGCGTACGGCCCAGTACATCCCTGGAGCCAAGCTTCCTGCCATCCAGGATCTCTACACTAGACGGTGTCAGAGGAAGGCCCTAACAATTGTCAAAGATTCCAGCTATCCTAGTCATAGACCGTTCTCTCTGCTACTACACAGCAAGTGATACCGCAGCGCCAAATCTAGATCCAAGAGGCTTCTATACAGCTTCTACCACCAAGCCATAACACTCCTGAACATCTAATCAAACTACCCAGACTATTTGCATTGCCCCCCGCGCTTTTATACCGCTGCTACTCTCTGTTATTATCATCTATGCATCGTCACTTTAATAATTCTACCTACATGTTCATATTACCTCAACTAACCGGTGCCCCCCACATTAACTCTGTGACGGTACCCCCTGTGTATATTCTCGCTATTTTATTTACTGCTGCGCTTTAATTACTTGTTACTTTTATTTATCCTTACTCATATTTGTTTTTAACTGCATTGTTGGTTAGGGCCTCGTAAGTAAGCATTTCACTGTAAGGTCTACACCTGTGGTGTTTGGCGCATGTGACTAATACAATTTGATTTGATTTGGCATTCAAGCCAAAGAGTTCAATCTTGGTTTCTTTGGCAAACTCCAAGTGGACCTTCATGTTCCTTTTACTGAGAACTGGCGTCTGTCTAGCCACTACACCATAAAAGCCTAATTGGTGGAGTGCTGCATAGATGGTTGTCCTTCTGGAAGGTTCTGCCAGAACTCTGGAGCTCTGTCAGGGTGCATGCACTGTCAACTGTGGGACCTTATATTGACAGGTGTGTGCCTTTCCAAATCATGTCCAATCAATTGAATTTGCCACAGTTGGACTCCAATCAGTTGTAGAAACATACAGTATCAAGGATGATCAATAGAAACAGGATGCACCGGAGCTCAATTGAGTCTCACAGCATCTGAATAATTGAGTCTCACAGAGTCTGAATAATTATGTAATAAGGTATTTCTTTTTTGTTTTTGATATATAAATTATCAAACATTTCTGATAACCTGTTTTCACTTTGTCATTGTGAAGTATTTTGTGTAGATTTATGATATATATACTTTTTTAAAATCCATTTTAGAATAAGGCTGTAAGGTAACAAAATGTGGATAAAGGGAAGGGTTCTGAATACTTTTCACATTTATTTTCCATATCACATAAAAATGTATTTGGTGATTTATATATACATACTTTGATGGTGCCCTTCATTGATTGTATCCCTGCTTATATACGGTATATTTGGGCATCTGGATTGACCTAAAAGCTGTTCATTAAGAAACTAAGAATGCAAATAGGCTTATTCAATACGAACAGGTCCTGTCGTTCGTTAAATAGCGTAAAATAAATAATTATTGACAATGGCCATATTGTCTATATGAATGCAGCTGCCACTGTATTGGAGGCAGTATTAAGGTTGATGGGTTCAATACACATCATTGCATTTTGTATCAGAAAGTAGGGTGGCCCTCTATGAAGTCTCGTAGATCGATGCATTGCGCTCTTTTTGACTTTAAAGCCCTCATATATAAACTTCCGCCATACATTAGCTCATTGTTAACCTTCAGTATAAGTTACCAGACCCAGACTCAGGGATGTCTAAACTTGGAGATCCCTTCCATCTCCACCGAGCTTTTAGTTTTTTTGCATCTTATGTTGGTGCCTCTAGGGCAATTCAGGCAGATGTTAGAGGTCCTTTTTATTGATGAATGTGTTAGTTTCATATGATTACGTTTTTCTTTTCATGTATGTTGTAAATTAAGATGTTTAAAGATATGTATAGGTGTAATTGTGTATTGTAATGTTCATGCAGAGCTCATCTCCTTGAAATAAACATGGACTTAGCATGACTCCTAAATAAAGGTTGAATAAGAAAATATGTGGAGTAGAAGATTTCACTCCATCCTGTTGTTTCTTAGCCATTCTTCTGTTAGTGGTGAAAAATGGCATGTTAAGACCTGCAACTTCCTGCCAAGTGGCTCTCTCCCACACTCCTAGCGTTACCATCTGCTAGTAGCAATAAAGTCCAGGTCAGGCCTGGTTTTATGATAATAGACACGCTACAGACCTGACTCAGAAAATGATTGAATCATTGACTTATTGGGGGAAAGTGTCCAGTAAAACTGGGTATCGATCCTATGGTAATATAAGAGAAGGAAAAGAAAAATGGGCAGATGAAGGCTTTCGCAGTCTCATAAAATAGCCTGAGAGCTGTTAGTGAAGTGTGAGTGATGTGAAATCACCAACATTACTGAAAATAACATCAGAGCTGAATACTGCATCCAGATTGTGCCTAACACCACACACACACACACACACACACACACACACACACACACACACACACACACACACACACACACACACACACACACACACACACACACACACACACACACACACACACACACACACTGTGTGTCACCTTTCTATCATTGTATGAAGCAAACACTCTCTCTGCCTTCTCTCCACTTCTCCTTCCTTGCCTCATATGCATGTACAGGATTAATCTAATTCTGACTGCATAAGAAATATACAGATTATATTGAATATTATATTAGGGGTTTTCAGGAATGAATGATTCTGCAGAAAATTGTTTGAGAGTTTTGTATTGAATATAGAATATTCTGGGATGATTCTGAAATTATTAGCTTTTCCTCTGGGACTGCAGAGGATCAGGAGCAAATTCAAATGTCCCCCTTTGGCATTATAATCTCTCTCTTTCTGTCTCTTTCTGTCTGACCTATTTCGGTCTCTTTCTCCATATCTCCCACTATGTTTATTAATTGGATGGGTCTCCCATTGATCGGATTCCCATCTACAAATATCTCGGCATCTGGATTGACAAATACTTCATGTTTTAAAAAGTATGGATGAGCTAGTTAAAAAGCTGAAGCTTGCCTCTCCCAAAATATCAGGAAGCAGATTGTACAGTCCACCTTCCTGACAGATCATTATGGTGACACCATTTACCAGATTGCAGCAGCCACCACTCTTAAACCTTTGGATGCCATCCACCATAGCGCCATTCGTTTTATCATTGGTGACAGTTTTAATACTCACCACTGCATCCTGTATCAACAGGTTGGCTGGTCCTCATTAAAGGCCCATAGATAAGTAAATTACTCCCTTTTTGTTTACAAATACCTGTTACACAAGCTTCCAACTTACCTGACTTCGTTGCTAACATCTAAAATAATTTGATACCAAACCAAGCATGGTTTATTAACTCTTCAGATTCATCAGGTCTCCACGGAATTAGGTAAATCTGCTTTAAGTTTTCACGCTCCACATTTTTGTAATCACTTGCAAAATGTATTACATTTGGATTCTGTGGTTCTACTATGGAACTAAGACAATTGTTTTAATTGATTGATTGTTTATGATGGCTGTGATGTTCTAATGTAATGTAGTAGTTATTGTATTTTTTAATTTTTTAAATATTTTACTTTATGTTCTCAGATCACAATTGAAAAAGGGCTTGGGCTCCCCTGATTCCTCTCTATATCTCTCTCTCCTTCTATTTCTCTCTTTCCCCTTTTCTAGATCTCTTCTCCCTCTCCATTTCTCTCTACTCAGCAAACTGGATGCAGTCTATCACAGTGCCATCCCTTTTGTCACCAAAGCCCCATATACCACCCACCACTGCGACCTGTATGCTCTTGTTGGCTGGCCCTCGCTACATATTAGTCGTCAGACCCACTGGCTCCAGGTCATCTATAAGTCTTTGCTAGGTAAAGCTCCGCCTTATCTCAGCTCACTGGTCACCATAACAACACCCACCGTAGCACGCGCTCCAGCAGATATATCTCACTGGTCATCCCCAAAGCCAACACCTCCTTTGGCCGCCTTTCCTTCCAGTTCCCTGCTGCCAATGACTGGAATGATTTGCAAAAATCGCTGAAGTTGGAGACTTACAACTCCCTCTCTAAATTTAAGCATCAGCTATCTGAGCAACTCACCAATCGCTGCAGCTGTACACAGCCCATCTGTAAATAGCCCATCCAACTACCTACCTCATCCCCATATTGATTTTATTATTATTTTTTGCTCTTTTGCACACCATAATTTCTAATTACTTGCACATCATCATCGGCACATCTATCACTCCAGTGTTAATTTTCTAAATTGTAATTACTTCGCTACTATGGCCGATTTATTGCCTTACCTCCTCACTTCATTTGTACACACTGTATGTAGATTGTTTTATTGTTATTGACTGTACTTTTGTTTATCCCATGTGTAACTCTGTGTTGTTTTTTGTCACACTGCTTTGCTTTATCTTGGCCAGGTCACAGTTGTGAATGAGAACTTGTTCTCAGCTGGCCCACCTGGTTAAATAAAGGTGAAATAAATCAAAAATAATCTCCCTCCACACAGACCCATCTGAGCACCACCAGTCCAGACACTGACTTACTCTCTAAAACCTATTGATTCTGCATTATTATTATTTGACACAGTGTTATACCAGGCAGGGTGTACCGGGCTTGAAGAGAGCAGCCCAGGAACTGACCTGCTTTGAGATGAGTGAGAGAGAAACAGGAACGTACTGTATATTCTGCACCTTTCCATTCAACCAAGGTGCATGAACAGAGGGACACACTAGGTTGTAGAGCAGGTATGTCAAACATATTGCCTGCCAGGGGGTCCAATACGGTCCGTGGGTGGTATGAGTAGAAAATATATAATATACAGTACCAGTCAAAAGTTTGGACACACCTACTTATTCAATGGTTTTTCTTTATTTTGAATATTTTCTACATTGTAGAATAATAGTAAAGACATCACAACTATGAAATAACACATATGGAATCATGTAGTAACCAAAAGTGTTAAACAAATCAAAATATATTTTACATTTGAGATTCCTCAAAGTTGCCACCCTTTGCCTTGATGACAACGTTGCACACTGTTGGCAATCTCTCAACCAGCCTGGAATGCAATTCAATTAACAGATGGGCCTTGTTAAAAGTTAATTTGTAGAATTTCTTTCCTTCTTAATAATGCATTTCAGCCAATCAGTTGTGTTGTGACAAGGGTAGGGTGCTATACAGAAGATAGCCCTATTTGGTAAAAGACCAAGTCCATATTATGGCAAGAACAGCTCAAAAAAGCAAAGAGAAATGACACTCCATCATTACGTTAAGACATGACGGTCAGTCAATGAGGAAACATCAAGTGCAGTTGCAAAAAAACATCAAGCGCTATGATGAAACTGGCTCTCATGAGGAACACCAAAGGAAAGGAAGACCCAGAGTTACCTCGGCTACAAAGGATATGTTCATTAGAGTTACCAGCCTCAGAAATTGCAGCCCAAATAAATGCTTTACAGAGTTCAAGTAACAGACACATCTCAACATCAACTGTTCAGAGGAGACTGTGTGAATCAGGCCTTCATGGTCGAATTGCTGAAAAGTAACCTCTACTAAAGATGAAGAGACTTGCTTGGGCAAAGAAACACAAGCAATAGACATTAGACCGTTGGAAATCTGTCCTTTGGTCTTGAGTCCAAATTTGAGATTTTTGGTTCCAACCGCCGTGTCTTTGTGAGATGCAGAGTAGGTGAGCGGATAATCTCCACATGTGTAGTTTTCACCGTGAAGAATGGAGGAGGAGGTGTGATGGTGTAGGGGTGCTTTGCTGGTGACACTGTCAGTGATTTATTTAAAATTCAAGCCACACTTAACCAGCATGGCTACAGCAGCCTTCTGCAGCGATACACAATCCCATCTGGTTAGGCACTTAGTGGGACTATCATTTGTTTTTCAAGAGGAC
This sequence comes from Oncorhynchus tshawytscha, assembly GCF_018296145.1. Lineage (NCBI taxonomy): Eukaryota > Metazoa > Chordata > Actinopteri > Salmoniformes > Salmonidae > Oncorhynchus > Oncorhynchus tshawytscha. Next base: position 36,489,942 of record NC_056434.1, on the reverse strand, counting down.
AATGACCCAACATACCTCCAGGCTGTGTAAAGGCTATTTGACCAAGAAGGAGATTGATGGAATGCTGCATCAGATTATCTGGCCTCCACAAGCACCCGACCTCAACCCAATTAAGATGGTTTTGGATGTGTTGGACTGCAGATTGAAGGAAAAGCAGCCAACAAGTGCTCAGCATATGTGGGAACTCCTTCAAGACTGTTGGAAAAGCATTCCAGGTGAAGCTGGTTGAGAGAATGCCAAGACTGTGGAAAGCTGTCATCAAGACAACAGGTGGCTTCTTAAATATATGGGTGGCTACCTAAATATATTTTGACTTGTTTAACAATTCTTTGGTTACTATATGATTTCATAAGTGTTATTTTACAGTTTTGATGTCTTCACTATTATTCTACAATGTAGAAAATAGTAAAATAAAATTAAAACCCTTGAATAAGTAGGTGTGTCATCTTTTGACTTGTACTGTAAATTAAATATAATATGTTTTTTTTTGGGGGGGGCGGGTGAACTCAATTAAAAATAGCAACATGCCACAATTTCAAAGAGTCAACTGAGTTTCAGTCCATGTAAGGAAATTAGTCAATTGAAATAAATCAATTAGTCCCTATTCTATGGATTTCACATGACTGGGCAAGGACGCAGCCATGTGTGGGCCTGGGAGGGCATAGGCCCACGACTTGGGAGCCAGGCCCACCCACTGCGTAGCCAGGTCCGGCCAATCAGAATAAGATTTTTCCCAAAAAAGGTCTTTAATACACCAAGAAATACTCCTCAGCACCGCCTCACACAATTCCGCAGGTGAAGAAGCTGGATGAGGGGGTCCTGGGCTGGCATGGTTACAAATGGTCTGCGGTTGTGAGGCTGGTTGTAGGTACTGCCAAATTCTCTAAAACGACGTTGGATATGGCTTATGGTAGAGAAATGAACATTTCGTTCTCTGGCAACAGCTCTGGTAGACATTCCTGCAGACAGCATGCCAACTGCACGCTACGTCAAAACATCTGTGGCATTTTGATGTGTGACAAAAATGTAAATTTTATAGTGGCCCTTTATTGTCCCCAGCACAAGGTGCACCTGTGTAATCAGCTTATTGACATGCCACACCTGTGAGGTGGGTGGATTGTCTTGGCAAAGGATACGTTCACACTAACAGTGATGTAAACTAATTTGTGCACAACATTTGAGAGAAATAAGCTTTTTTTGCAAATGGAAAATTTCAGGGATCTTTTTTTTCAGCTCATGAAACATGGGACCAGCAATTTACATGGTGAGTTTATATTTTTGTTCTGTACACATTCAAATTATTAATTCCAAATCGAAATGATAACGGACCTACAGCTTATTGATGGTGTCCAGCTCACTATTAATCATGTAAGCTAAACAGTCAGCAAAAGTTTGCAAGAAAAAATAATCTGATTTAGAAGGCTAAGATCACATTTCGATCTTTAAAAAAATTAAAATTTCATCATATATTTTTTTACAACATTTAGATGTAAATCTGATATATACAGTCTGAAAGCGCTTAAAGTTACAATGTTTCTGTTATAACGTCTGTATGATCATTTTAATGACATCACAAAATAGACATTAATTTCCCATATTCCATCTCTCATCATTCCCAACATTCGTATGTTGAAATATATTGTCCCAGTGTTCATCGTTTGTTGTTGAAGTTTTCGGCAGGGGTCTCTCTGTAATACCGAGACATTCCATTCTCCCAAAATAGAGATCAAGAAAGAGGAAGTTCTCTCTAAATTTTATGATCGACTTTTAAGTCATAAAATCACCCCAACTCCCCCATTTCCTCTCCTGTGGGAGAGACGGGGGCTGGTTATCTGTCCGCCAATAGCTTACCTGATCTGGCACCTTTGATCCTCACCAAGGAGAGAGAGTCATGACAATGGTATGGGCGATACTATCTTTGTTCTCGATTCGGGCCCAAAAAGTATCTTCTAAAATGTCCAGTGTCCAGTTTGTTTGAATTTAGAAAATGTTCCATTATTAAATTAAATAATACTTTGAATAATGTTTGGAAAAAAATACTTGTTTGTTTCACATTTGCTTTAGGGACCATTGTGTAATTTTATTGAGTGCTTATTGTAATACTGTCAAGTCAATGGCCCTGCTAATTGTCTAGAAAGTATTTAGCATGGGCTGATGGTAATTATAACAACATTGCAACAACACCTCTCCCTGCCTCTGTATAGGTTTGGGAGGAACCACAGCAATGTAATGGGAAATAGTTCTTATAAAATCTGTTAATTTGTTGCATGACAGGAGAAATGTGAATTTTGTGAATTTATCACTGTAGGTATTGTTCTGTAACATTTTGGTTTTTGCCCTAGCGCTACACATCTGATTCAAATAATCAAATCTTGATTATGAGTTGGTTATTTTAATTAGCTGTGTAATACTAGGGCAAAAACCAAAACATCCACACAGGGGGGGGCAGGACCGAGTTTGGGAAACCCTCCTGTAAACATATAGTATATAGTAAGTCAACAGCCAAACTTTGTGACACTTCCACTCCCGCTCCTCCTCTCCAGCGCTCGATGTCACCGGTCTACTAACCACCGGTCCTGGCAACCCATCCTTACGCACACCTGGCACCCTTAATTCTGCACACCTACGCCTCATTAGGCACACCTGGACTTCATCACCTCCCTAATTACTTCCCCTTTATACAGCCCTCCGTTGAATCACCCACCAGGCAATATTGTTTAAGTTGCCATGTTTAGACACTTTCTTGTTTTGTATCATTCAATGCCCTTTGTCACTAAACCCGAGACATCTCCCAGATGGTCGGCGAACAGGGAGACCTACTTCGCCAAAACACCACGATCAGCTGGCGCAACTGGGGACAGTGATTGATGAGGTCCTCCACCTTCTTCAACATCTAGAGCTTCCCCACAAGGCGTCACCCCAACGAGCGGAGGATCCTCTACCATGGGTTGATGGAGCGAACCAGCACCCTAGCACATTCAGCAGTCTGCCCAGGTCAGCGATTCCCATTTGTACCTTCCAGACAGATTTGACGGGACCCCATCCAAATGCTGTGGCTTCCTTCTCCAGTGCTCCCTCTATTTCCTCATCAAATGGGAGCCCCCGCCACCGAGATGTCCAAGGTTGCCACGGATATTTCACTGTTGACTGGGCTGGTGTTGGAATGGGCTACGGCCGTCTGGGAGAGAGGAGAGGAGGAGCCTGGTTCCTATGTGAGGTTCATGGCTTTGTTCAAAGGAGTCTTTAATCATCCACCGGAGGGAAGAGCGGGGGAGTGAGCACCTACTTCAACTACGGCATAAGGACCAGACCGCTGCGGAGTTGTCCTTGGCCTCCTGTGGCTCCAACACCACGACCCCACCATCTCCTGGCAGAGGATGGAGATTATGGCCTGGGCCCCGGATGCCGGAAGACCTGCTTTCCCTTACCTTGTGTTTCCACTTCGGTTGAGAATTCTGTGGTTGCCCACCAGGCCGACATCCCAGAGGTTTACCAGGATCTCAGGGAGGTTTTCTCCAAGACTCGTACCACCTGTCTCCCTCCTCATTGCTCCTGGGAATGTGCCATTGACCTGCAAACAGACTCTGAGCCTCCGCGCTGCCGCATCTACCCCCTGTTGGAGGCTGAAACCAAGGCTATGGAGGAGTACATCCAGGAGGCTCTTTAACAGGATTTCATCCGTCCATCCAACTCCCCTGCATCAGATGGTTTCTTCTTCGTGGCCAAGAAGGAGGGGGGTCTCCGTCTGTGTATTGACAACAGAGGTCTCAATACCATCACCACCAAGTACTGTTACCCCCTCCCGTTGGTGCCGGCTGCCATTGAACAGCTCTGCGGGGCCCAGTTGTTTCGCCCACTCCGGATAGTCCTGGGACGCCTCCTGGAGAACCATCTGTAAGTGAAAGCGGAGAAGTGCCAGTTCCATAAGGTGGATGTCTCCTTCTTGGGATATCAGATCAGCCCACATGGAGTGGTTATGAAGGAAAGGAGGGTAGATAAGGTCAGATCATTACCAGTCCCAACCACCATAAAGGGACTACAATGGTTTTTGGGGTTTTCCAACTTTTACTAGGCCTTCATCAGGAACTTCAGCTCCATCGCCTCTCCTTTCACCTTTCTCCTCAAAGGTGGTCCCTGTTAGTTGGGGTGGATCTCCTGCAGTTGATGAGGCCTTCCACCTACTGAAGGGGCATTTCACCTCCGCCCCATTGCAGAAACACCGAGACCCTAAGCTGCCCTTTGTAGTGGAAGTGGAAGCCGCAGAAGGGGGGAGCGGGGGCCATTCTGTCACAACGTCAAGGTAATCCACAAAAACTGATCCATGTGCATACTACTCTAAAAAACTGTCCCCTGCAGAGACTAACTATGACGCCGGTGATCGGGAGCTCCTTGCAATGAAGTTGGCATTAGAGAAGTGGAGACACTGGCTGGAGGGAAACACGGACCCATTTCTCATCCTCACCGACCATCGGAACTTGGAGTACATAAGGACAAGCGAGATGGCTGTGCCCGCGCCAAGCAAGGTGGGCCCTTTAGTAGATTCAACTTCACCTTGTCATATGCCAAAGTCGGTGCAATATCGCGACTCCACCATTCGGGATAAGTTCCTGTCCTGAGTGGTCCAATCATACTGCCTTCCTGAATTGTTGCCCCGTGCTTTGGGACATAGACGTGGACATCCTCCAGGCCCTGGAGAGGAAACCTGCACCGGCTACCTGTCCTCCGGAGCATACCTACATTCCCAGGGTGTTAAGGGATCGGCTTTTGACCTAGGGGCACACATTGCTTGCTGCTGGACACACAGGTATCATCCGGACCACTCAATCTATCTACATTAAGTACTGGTGGCCCACCTTGGTGCAGGATGTCTCCCACTATGTCAACTCTTGCTCTGTATGTGCCCAAACCAAGTCTCCCTGGAACACATCAGCAGGGAAACTCCCTCCCCTTCCTGTGCCTCAGTGGCCTTGGACCCATCTGTCACTAGATTTAGTCACTGATCTTCCCTTGTCTGATGGTTTCACCACTTATGGTTGTTGTGGACAGATTCTCCAACGTTTTATCCCTCTCTCTGGTCTCCCCGCCACTCTCCAGGTCAATGAGGCACTGTTTCAGCAGGTCTTCTGGCACTATGGCCTTCTGGAGGATATTGTCTCCGACTGTGGTCCCCAATTCACGTCACGTGAATGAACATCCTTCATGGAGAAGCTGGGGTTATGGTCCGCCTAACATCCGGGTACTGGCCTCAATCCAACGGGCACGAGGAGAGGACCAACCAGGAGCTGGGGAGGTTCCTGAGGAGTCACTGTCAGGATGGAAGAGGGAGTGGGGGCAGTTTCTTCCCTAGGTGGAGTATGCCCAGAACTCACTTACTTCACTCCTCTACAGGGTTGTCTCCCTTCCAGTGCATCCTGGAGTACCAGCTGGCCCTGGCTCCATGGATCCCGAGCTAGATCAACACCCACATGAAATTCCCATGCACCAGAAGGAGAAGGTGAACTGCCAACTCAGTGAGGCACCCGTTTTCAATCCTGTTTGATTGTGTCTGGCTCTCCACCAGGAATCTCCCACTCCGTCTGCTCTGCCAGAAGCTGGGAACCAATTTTGTGGGACCATTCAAGTCCTCAATGAGGTAATTTACCAATTTACAGCTTCCCAATGACTAAGGGATCTCACCCTCTTCATGTTTCCCCCCTAAGGCCGGTGGTTCCGGGTCCCCTGGTTGGTACAGTCCCCCACGACACCCCTCCCCTGGACTTCGAGGGTAGTCCCGCCTATGACGTAAGGTCCCTTCTGATCCCCATATATGAGAGCATCAGTTGTTCCAGATGATGGTGTGATCACACTCTCCGTAGCAGATGTGAGTAAGACCTTTAAACAGGTCAACATTCACAAGGCCGCAGGGTCAGACAGATTACCAGGACGTGTATTCCGAGCATGCGCTGACCAACTGGCAAGTGTCTTCACTAATATTTTCAACCTCTCCCTGCCTGAGTCTGTAATACACACATGTTTCATGCAGACCACCATAGTCCTTGTGCCCAAGAAAGCGTAGGTAACCTACCTGAATGATTACCGCCCCATAGCACTCACGTCGGTCGCTGGTTATGGTTCACATCAACACCATCATCCCAGAAACCCTGGACCCACTCCAATTCACATTCCGCCCCAACAGATCCACAGATGACGCAATCTCAATCGCACTCCACGTTGCCCTTTCCCACCTGGACAAAAGGAACACCTATGTGAGAATGCTGTTCATTGACTACAGTTCAGCATTTTAACACTATAGTTGCTTAAAAGCTCATGACTAAGCTAGGAACCCTGGGAATAAACACCTCCCTCTGCAACTGGATCTTGTACTTACTGCCATGCCGATCCACAACACCGGGGCCCCTTAGGGGTGCACGCTTTGTCCCTTCCTGTACTCCCTGTTCACCCATGACTGCGTGGCCAAACATAACTCCAACACCATCATTCAGTTTTCTGATGACACAGCAGTGGTAGGCCTGATCACCAACAACGATGAGATGGCCTATAGGGAGGAGGTCAGAGACCTGGCAGTGTGGTGCCAGGACATCAACCTCTCCCTCACGTTGAGCAAGACAAATGAGCTGATTGTGGACTACAGGAAATGGTGAGCCGAACAGGTCCCATTAACATCGACTGAGCTGTAGTGTAGCTGTTTGAGAGTTTCAAGTTCCTTGGTTTTCACATCACCATCAAAATATCATGGTCCAACCACATGAAGACAGTCGTGGAGACGGAACAACAACACCTTTTCCCCCTCAGGAGACTGAAAAGATTGGGCATGTGTGCCCAGATCCTCAAACATTCTACAGCTGCACCATTGAGAGCATCCTGACCGGTTGCATCAATGCCTGGTATGGCAACAGCTAGGCATCTGACCTTAAGACGCTACAGAGGGTAGTGCGTACAGCCCAGTACATCACTGGGGCCAAGCTTCCTGTCATCCAGGTATTATATACCAGACTGTGTCAGAGGAAGGCCCCCCAAAAATTCAAACACTCCAGTTACCCAAGTCATAGACTGTTCTCTCTGCTACTGCACGGCATGTGCTACCGGAGCGTCAAGCCTCGGACCAAAAGGTTCCTTAATAACAGCTTCTACCCCCAAGCCATAAGACTGCTGAACAATTAATCAAATGGCCACCCAGATTATTTACATTGACACTGCTGCTACTGGCTGTTTATTATCTATGCATAGTCACTTTACCCCTACCTACAGTTGGGGGTATGTATTGAAATGGACTGGTGATTTCCTATCACAATAAGGTTTATTTAAAGCATGGCAGAGGTTGTCCATTGAGATCTATATTTGGTACAGTTGAAGTCAGAAGTTTACATAAACTTAGGTTGGAGTAATTAAAACTCATTTTTCAACCACTCCACAAATTTCTTGTTAACAAACTATAGTTTTGGAAAGCCGGTTAGGACATCTACTTTGTGCATGACACAAGTAAATTTTCCAACAATTGTTTGCAGACAGATTATTTCACTTATAATTCACTGTATGATAGTCTAATTGACATAATTTGAGTCAATTGCAGGTGTACCTGTGGATGTATTTCAAGGCCTACCTTCAAACTCAGTGCCTCTTTGCTTGACATCATGGGAAAATCAAAAGAAATCAGTCAAGACCTCAGGAAAAAAAATTGTAGTTGGTACGCGGTCCGCGTTCATCTGTACAAACAATAGTACGCAAGTATAAACACCATGGGACCACGCAGCCATCATACCGCTCAGGAAGGAGACGTGTCCTGTCTCCTAGAGATGAACGTACTTTGGTGCGAAAAGTGCAAATACATCCCAGAATAACAGCAAAGGACCTTGTGATGATTCTGGAGGAAACCGGTACAAAGTATCCATATCCACAGTAAAACGAGTCCTATATTGACATAACCTGAAAGGCCGCTCAGCAAGGAAGAAGCCACTGCTCCAAAACCGCCATAAAGAAGCCCAACTACTGGTTGCAACTGCCCATGGGGACAAAGATCTTACTTTTTGGAGAAGTGTCCTCTGGTCTGATGAAACAAAAATAGAGCTGCTGGCCATAATGACCATCATTATGTTTGGAGGAAAAAGGGGAAGCTTGCAAGCCGAAGAACACCATACCAACCGTGAAGCATGGGGGTGGCAGCATCATGTTGTGTGGGTGCTTTGCTGCAGGAGGGACTGGTGCACTTCACAAAATAGATGGTATTATGAGGATGGAAAATTATGTGGATATATTGAAGCAACATCTCAAGACATCAGTCAGGCAGTTAAAGCTTAGTCTCAAATGGGTCTTCCAAATGGACAATGACCCTGAGCATACTTCCAATGTTGTGGCAAAATGGATTAATTAAGGACAACAAAGTCAAGGTATTGGAGTGGCCATGACAAAGCCCTGACCTCAATCCCATAGAAAATGTGTGGGCAGAACTGAAAAAGCGTGTGCAAGCAAGGAGGCCTACAAGCCGAACTCTGTCAGGAGGAACGGGCCAAAATTCACCCAACTTATTGTGGCAGGCTTGTGAAATGCTACCCGAAACGTTTGACCCAAGTTGAACAATTTAAAGGCAATGCTACCAAATACTAATTGAGTGTATGTAAACTTCTGACCCACTGGGAATGTGATGAAAGAAATAAAAGCTGAAAAAAATCATTTTCTCTACTATTATTCTGACATTTCACATTCTTAAAATAAAGTGGTAATCCTAACTGGCCTAAAAAAGGGAATTTTTACTAGTTATTAAATGTCAGGAATTGTGAAAAACTGAGTTTAAATGTATTTGGCTAAGGTGTATGTAAACTTCCACCTTCAACTGTACATGTGCAAATTACTTTGACTAACCTGTACTCCCACACATTGACTCTGTACAGGTACCCCTTGTAGAAAGCCTCGTTGTTGTTATTGTGTTACTTTTTAAAATATATATTTTTTACTTTGTTTATTATGTATTTAATTGAACTGCATTGTTGGCTAAGGGCTTGTAACTAAGCATCTCACGGTTGTATTCCGGGCATGTGACAAATAACATTTGATATGAAAAGTCCTTACAAATTAAATTCTTACGTACTCCTCTTTAAATGTGCGTATTTCTCCAAGGCTCAGTTGTCCTGAGTCTGCACAGAACTGCCAGGACCTAGGATCAATGGAGACACTCAAGTTTCTGAATCCTGTATCTCTTTACACATTCATGAAAATAGTCATGGCCTCCAAACCTTCAAGTTGAATACTGGACCCTATTCCAAGTACTGAAATAACTACTTCCTGTGCTTGAACCTCCTTTGTTGAATATAATAAATGGCTCCCTATCCTCCGAGTGTGTACCAAACTCACTAAACGTGGCAGTAATAAAGCCTCTCTTGAAAAAGCCAAACCTTGACCCGGAAATATAAAAAACCATCGGCCTATATCGAACCTCCCATTCCACTAAATATGTTTAGAAAAATCTGTGAAGGTGGTAAATTACCTTTTAATAGCATCAGACTAAGGCTCTGCATCTGTCCTCATGCTTCTAGACCTTAATGCTGCATTTGACACCATCGATCACCACACTCTTTTGGAGAGAATGGAAATCCTAATTGGTCTACATGGACAAGTTCTTGCCTGGTTTAGTTCTTATCTCTCAGAAATATATCAGTTTGTCTCTGTGGATGGTTTGTCCTCTGACAAATCAATTGTACTTTTCGGTGTTCCTCAAGGTTCCATTTCAGGATCACTATTGTTCACTATATATTATTGTCCACTATATATTATTGTCCAGTATTATTCACTATATATTCTACCTCTTTGTGTCGTCACTCAGAAGCACAATGTCAAATGTCACTGCTATGCGGACGACACACAGCTGTACATTTCGATGAAACATGGTGAAGCCCCAAAATTGCCTACCCTGGAAGCTTGTGTTTCAGACCTAAGGAAGAGGATGGTGGCATATGTTACTTTTAATCTTGGACAAAACAGAGATGCTAGTTCTAGGTCCCAAGAAACAAAGAGATCTGCTGTTGGATTTGACAATTAATCTTGACGGTTGTACAGTCCATCTCAAATAAAACTGTGAAGGACCTCGGTGTTACTCTGGACCCTGCTCTCTTTTTTGACAAACATATCAAGAATATTTAGAGGACAGCTTTTTAAAATTGTTGTAACATTGCAAAAGTGAAAACTGTTTGTCTAAAAATTATGCTGAAAAACTAATCCATGTTTTTATCACTTCCAGATTAGACTACTGCAATTCTCTACTCTCCAGCTACCCGGATAAAGCACTGAATAAACTTCAGTTAAAGCTAAACACGGCTGCTAGAATCTTGACTAGAATCAAAAGATTTGATCATATTACTCCAGTGCTAGCCTCTCTACTTATGTTAGGACTGGTATAAAGATTTTACTGCTAACCTACAAAGCAGCACATGAGCTTGCTCCTACCTATCTCTCCGATTTGGTCCCGCCATACATACCGACACATACGCTAAGGTCACAAGACGCAGGCCTCCTCATTGTCCCTAGAATTTATAAGCAAACAGCTGAAGGCAGGGCTTTAACCTATAGAGCTCCATTTTTATGGAATGGTCTTTCTATCCATGTGAGACTCGGTCTCAACCTTTAAGTATTTTCTGAAGACTCATCTCCTCAGTAGGTCCTATGATTGAGTGTAGTCTGGCCCAGGGGTGCGAAGGTGAACGACAAGGCACTGGAGCAATGAACCACCCTTGCTGTCTATGCCTGGCCAGCCCCTCTCTCCACTGGGATTCTCTGCCTCTGACCCTATTACGGGGGCTGTTCAACTGGCTTACTAGTGCTCTTCCATGCCTTACCTAGGAGGGGTGCATCCCTTGTCATGGAAATTCATACTGAGACAGACTGCAATTTCTTCAAACAAACATCTTTATTTCAAATTGATTAATTAATGCAATAATGAGGCTGGTCGACCCCACACCCTTGAGTGTTGGACCGAGTAACCTAACCTTTACACAAATGCAGAGTACTATATATAGCTGACATTAAAATCGCTTCGTCGTGGTTGGTTCAGCCCCTCTCATGCACACCAAGAGGAATCATAAACCACTCTGGGTTCATCCGGTCGTTATCTGCACAGGGTTGTTGTCTTAACCCCACCCTGGCTTAGTTTCCCAGTTGCAAGGATGATTTTGAGACAATGAGGGATTGTTCTACTCCTATGCTATTTCTAGTAAAACATATTCTTATCTACAGTATGTAATGCAGTCTTGAACTCATTTGTCAGCTCTAGTCATCTCTAGTGACCATGCACCCAGATTAGCTGCAGGGAACTAGAATGGAGACCATAAAGACACAGACACTAGTAGGACAGAAATGTCTTACTACGAGTGGGTTGAGTCACTGACCTGATCTTCCTGTCCGTTTTTGCGCCCCCTTGGGCTTGTTTCGGTGGAGGAGATCCTCGTGGCTTATACTCAGCTTTGTCTCAGGGTAGTAAGTTGGTGGTCTGTTGATATACCTATAGTGGTGTGGGGGCTGCGGGGTTATATTCTGCCTGGTTGGCCCTGTCCGTGGGTTCAACTGTTCTGCCTGCGGCTATGGAATCCTGACCTGTTCACCGGACATGATACCTTGTCCCGGACCTGCTGTTTTCCACTCTCTCTCTCTCTCTAGCACACATGCTGTCTCGACCTCTGAATTCTCGACTATAAAAAGCTAATTGACATTTACACCTGAGGTACTGACCTGTTGCACCCCCTACAACCACTGTGATTATTATTTGACCCTGCTTATCATCTATGAACGTTTGAACATCTTGAAGAACAATCTTAATGACCATGTACTCTTATAATCTCCACCTGGCAAAGCCATAAGAGGACTGGCCACCCCTCAGAGCCTGGTTCCTCACTAGGTTTCTTCCTAGGTTCCTGCCTTTCTAGGGAGTTTTTCCTAGCCACCGTGCTTCCACATATCCAATGCTTGCTGTTTGAGGTTTTAGGCTGGGTTTCTGCATAGCACGTTGTGACATCTGCTGATGTAAAAAGGGCTTTATAAATAAATTTGATTGATTGGTTGATTGATAATGGCACAGCATTTCATAAACTTTATTGTGGGAAAGTTGATATGTTTCAGTTTTCTGCCGTATGACTGGTTTCACATTTGTCTCCAGTGATCAAAAGATAAATAAATCTAAAAAAGTAATTTATATTCACAATCCCCTTATGCAAATGAATTACTCAACAGTTTGTATTAATTTGGAAATTACAGTGCATTGAGAATGGTGTTATTTCTATCAGGAAAAAATAAAGTAGATGCTTTTCCACTTGGGACCATGTTACGAGAATTTTCAATACCAATGATGATAACTAAACAATTATTTAAGCTTTGACCAATCCCCAAGGTTTGTAAGACCCTGGGTTTAATAATAATTAGGCAAAGACTCAGCTTCTGCAAAAGGTTGGTTCTTTATTCACGAGAACATTCTAAAGTCATCCAAAATTTGAACAGTCTTTATAACCCCCTCTACACACACACACACAGTTTTATCACTTTTCTACCAGCCTAGGCAGTTTCTCGCCATTCTCTCCTCTCCTCCCTAGATTAGAGAGACCTTGGAAGGGCCCTCCTGTTGTCAGCTTTTTCAGAGATATCATGTGTAGTCTACCAGCCTCTGTTTTCTCAACCATACATTTCTCCCTCTTAACTTGTCCCACACATGTATTATTGGAAAATAGTCTTACAATTCTAATACTTTTCACATAGTCTTATACGTTTCAGGGTGGAATTTTTAGACATTACTGGAAACATATATATATTCCCTTAACAGACCGGTAGATTTGCAAGAACTTATTAATGGTGGTCGAATTATTAGGGAATTAAAAGGCTGTGCATGGTCAAACTGACTTCTGCATTGGCCATGCAGCATTTGTGGTGATATGGTCTCTGCAGAAGTCAGGGCATTCATACTGCTTGCGCTTCACAGAGCAGTGCAGAGCTGTTGGGCAGAGATTTTGTCAAGGAAGTGAGTTTGTGTTTATATAGGACTTCCTGCCCCCACCTACCGTCAACCAATCATGTCAATGCGTAGCTATATGGAGCCCTACGCATTGTTATTAAAATTGGGAGGCGCACAGTGATGAAGTACCAAGCTCAATTTGGTCTTTGCATGCCTCCGGTGGCTCCGCAATTGTGTCACAACTTCCATAAGAAGCTTTCGGACACATTTTCGGTTTCAAGCATACAGTGCATTCGGAAAGTATTCAGACCAATTGACTTTTTCCACATTTTGTTACATTATGTCCATATTCAAAAATTGATTAAACAGTCAATCTACTCACAATACCCCAGAATGACAAAGCAAAAAAAGTTTTTTAGAAAATGTTGCTAATTTAGAAATAAAAAATAAAATAATAAATTAAATATCACATTTACATAACTATTCCGACCCTTTACTCAGGACTTTGTTGAAGCACCTTTGGCAGTGATTACGGTCTCGAGAATTCTTGGGTATGACGCTACAAGCTTGGCATACCTGTATTTGGGAAGTTTCTCCCATTCTTCTCTGCAGATTTTCTCAAGCTATGTCAGGTTGGATGGGGAGCATCCCTGCACAGCTATTTTCAGGTCTCTCCAGAGAGACCCGGCTCTGGCTGGGCCACTCAATAACATTAAGACTTGTTCCAAATCCACTCCTGCATTGTCTTGGCTTAGGGTCGTTGTCCTTTTGGAAGGTGAACCTTTGTCCTATTCCGAGGTCCTGAGCACTCTGGAGCAGATTTTTATCAAGGATCTCTCTGTACTTTGCTCCGTTCATCTTTCCCTCGATCCTGACTAATCTCTCTGTCCCTGCTGCTGAAAAACATCCCTACAGCATGATGCTCCCACCACCATGCTTCACCCTAGGGCTTGTGCCAGGTTTCCTCCAGACATAATGCTTGGCATTCAGGCCAAAGAGTTCAATCTTGGTTTCATCAGACCAGAGAATCTTGTTCCTCATGGTCTGAGAGTCCCGGTATGTCATGTGCCTTTTATTGAGGAGTGGCTTCCGTCTGGCCACTCTACCATAAAGGCCTGATTGGTGGAGTGCTGCAGAAATGCTTGTCCTTCTGGAAGGTTCTCCCATCTCCACAGAGGAACTCTGGAGCTCTGTCAGAGTGACAATCAGCCCTTCTCCCACCATTGCTCAGTTTGGCCGGGCGGCCAGCTCTAGGAAGAGTCTCGGTGGTTCCAAACTTTTTCCATTTAAGAATGATGGAGGCCACTGTGTTCTTGGGGACCTTCAATTCTGCAGAAATGTTTTGGTACCCTTCCTCAGATCTGTGCCTCGACACAATCCTATCTCTGATCTCTATGGACAATTCCTTCAACCTCATGGCTTGGTTTTTGCTCTGACATGCATTGTCAACTTATATAGACTTGTGTGTGTCTTTCCAAATCATGTCCAATCAATTGAATTTGCCACAGATGCACTCCAATCAAGTTGTAGAAACATCTTAAGGATGATCAGGATGATAAGGAGCTCAATTTTGAGACTCATAGCAAAGGGTCTGAATACTTATCTCAATAATTTTTGTGTTTATTTTAAATTTTTAATACATTTCCAAACATTTCTTAAAACCTGTTTTTGCTTTGTCGTTATGGGTGTGCAGATTGAGGATAGTTTTTAAAAGTTTTTTTTGCCCTTTTTCTCCCCAATTTCATGGTATCCAATTGTTAGTAGCTTGTCATTGCTACAACTCCCGTACGGGCTCGGGAGAGACGAAGGTTGAAGGTCATGCGTCCTCCGATACACAACCCAACCAAGCCGCACTGCTTCTTAACACAGCGCGCATCCAACCCGGAAGCCAGCCGCACCAATGTGGAGGAGGAAACATCATGCACCTGGCAACCTTGGTTGGCATGTACTGCGCTGGTGCCCGCCACAGGAGTCGCTGGTGCGCGATGAGACAAGGATATCCCTACCGGCCAACCCCTCCCTAACCCGGACGACACTAGGCCAATTGTGCGTCGCCCCACGGACCTCCCGGTCGCGGACAGTTATGACAGAGCCTGGACGCGAACCCAGAATCTCTGTTGGCACAGCTGGCGCTGCAGTACAGTGCCCTTAACCACTGCGCCACCCGGGAGGCCCGGATTGTTATTTTTTTAATATCACTTTTAGAATAAGGCTTTAATTAACGTAACAAAATGTGGAAAAAGGGAAGGGGTCTGAATACTTTCCGAATGCACTGTAAATGGGCTTTTAATTGGCTTAAAGTTAAGGTCCGAATACGTTGTATCTTTAGATACACCTCCACCACACCTTCATTTATTTGCGCTCCACCTCAAACGGTTAGTGGGTGAATAGCATGCTATTCTCATACTAAAGTTCAAGGTCAGAATAAGCATAGAGAAAAAGAGCATAAAAAGGCAATGATGTTCTATAGTGAGTAAGTTATGTGGTCTTGCCATATCTTGTCAATTAGAGCTTACTTAACCCTCTGCATAGTTTCATGTTTTATTCCCCACCAAGTTACACAACCCAAAAAGGGACTCTTGTGAAACTACCCAAGTGCGATATATCAAGTGTTGTCTTTGTTGAAATCCGACCTTCTGATTTGTTTTTTTTTAGCCGCCCTTATTTTCCACTGGAAATCACTAAAGATTTGGACAATATAATTTTCTCATCTGTTTGTGCTAAATACTTTTTTTTTTTGCCTCTGTTGTTTATTCAAATCAAAATCAAATCAAATCAAATGTTATTTGTCACATACACATGGTAAGCAGATGTTAATGCGAGTGTAGCGAAATGCTTGTGCTTCTAGTTCCAACAATGCAGTAATAACGAACAAGTAATCTAACTAACAATTCCAAAAAACTACTGTCTTATACACAGTGTAAGGGGATAAAGAATATGTACATAAGGATATATGAATGAGTGATGGTACAGAGCAGCATAGGCAAGATACAGTAGATGATATCGAGTACAGTATATACATATGAGATGAGTATGTAAACCAAGTGGCATAGTTAAAGTGGCTAGTGATACATGTATTACATAAGGATGCAGTCTATCAGCTTTGATGCACCTGTACTGACCTCGCCTTCTGGATGACAGCGGGGTGAACAGGCAGTGGCTCGGGTGGTTGATGTCCTTGATGATCTTTATGGCCTTCCTGTAGCATCGGGTGGTGTAGGTGTCCTGGATTCTCTTGCAGTGTGGCTTGTCTGGCTTTGTTATTTTATATTTTGTAATTGGCAACACATCTTTGTCCACATCCTCTGAGGCCCACTCAGACTGTGATTTCAGTTTACACCTTGACCAAACTGGCTCTGTGCATGCATCCTCCACCATGCTGCGCATGTTGATTTTGTCTTTTCCCACCAGATGCATTCATGACACTCCGGTTAAAATAGCAAAACCAACTGTGAACCAACTATATTCATTTGGGGACAAGTCAAAACACAGATGAAATATTAATGGACATTTCTAGCTTGCTGTTACTAGGTAATTTGTCTTAGATAATCATTGGGTTGTTTTTTTTATACCTGAAATGCATATGGTACTTTTTTTAGCTGGATCTTTGTAGAATTTTCACCCATTTTGTGTCATATTTTTTCTAATCTGACATTTAATCCACAGATAAAGGGGAAACCTAGATCGTTTTTAGTTAGTTCTCTTTTATTAATCTCTCATCTTTCGTATTTTTCTTCTTCTGTGAATTCTATATGGCAGTTGGCAAACAACTTTATGGTGAATTACCGCCACCAAATGGACTGGAGTGTGGACCCTGTTCATTTTTCAATCACCCATGTGGGTTAGTATTCTCCTAAAAAACAATTAGTAGATGGGAGAGGCGGACTTTCAGCGTGTCAATCGTCTAAAATAGCACATGGCCACTCAACGTAACCGGTTTAGTTAATGGAAAATGTATTTATGTTTCACCATAGAGTAGGAGGCACCACTCTAAACACAGACCAAACACTTCTGCTTATGTGGAGCCTAGCTCAATAGCCTCTTAGCTCTATCTGAGGAGGACGGTGGAAGAGTTTGTTTCCTCTCCCTCTGAAGCCTTCTAATCCTGCTCCGTTGTCTGTGTTTGCGAGCGGGCTGCTCCCTCTGCCTTTATGGTTGTCAAGATAGTTTCTCTCTCCCACTTCTGTGTCTCTCTTTCCGGCTGCCGCTAGAGAACCAGGAAGTAAAGAGAGAAAGGGGGGAGAAAAATAAATACCCAGCAGCTGAGGAAAACAAGGAAGTGAATGCAGCCAGAGCTTCAGCTGTGAAGTGAAAGTAGACCAGGGCAGTTTGCATAAGGAAGTGCTAGCTAGCTATCGTCAACACTGGCTGTGCTCTCCCCAGCAGAGAGTTTAACGAAGAGCGACAGAAAGAGAACGAGACTGCAGCGCCTGCCTCACAGAAATACCAGCAGTGAGTACCCATTTGAACTGAGCTGCCCACTGGTAGGCCTCACAGGGGAAAAGTGAGTGTGAATGAGTCAGAGAACTGGATATAGCAGAGGGGAGAATATGGTTGTTTTTTGTTGTTGCAGCGAAGCCCGGGTTGTGCTGGTTGTTCGTGTCAGGAAGGAGAGAGAATACCCGAGCATTGTTCAGGAGGGAATAGGCCCCAACACAGAGAAGGAGAACCGAAGAGAAAAAAAAATAGCGGATTTGAATGAAGTTTAGGCCCTGCTGTGTATAATCGTAAATATTACTACGGAACTACAGTACCCGCCTTTGTCTCATACACTATTACTAAGTTCCAAAATGCATACTCGTGTTCTATCTAGAGCGTATAGCGAGTACGTAAGACAACTGTCATTTTCAAGTGCGAGTCCAAACATAAGAACGCAAAAATGCAAGTATGTGCTAAGTTTACCGGAAGTTCTATAAGCGAAAAGTCTGGAAAACAAAGCTCGCATTGGAACATAGTTTTACGTTAACCGGGGAGGATATCCCATAACACCTTGCGACAGAGCGAAACTTTTAAATTAACGGGGTCTAAGGTTCCTGCTTGGGAGAAAATGTTCCAGAGGAATAAGGAATACCTTTGTAAAATGTAAGTATTAGGTTTATTGATTCACCATATTTTGTTAATATTGAACGAATGACTTTCATATGAATGTTTTATTCAAATGTTGAGTCACTGCGCCAACTGGTTTGGAGGCAAGACATTTTAACATCGGATAAAAAACTGCAGGAAATGCAGCTAACTGTGTTCTGTTAAATCTAGGCTTGCTAGCCAGGCAAGTTATTTGTGCATTCTTAAATTATCAGTAAATACATGCATGTAGTATGTTTACCTAACGTTAGCTAACTTTCTTCGTGTCACCATTGCATATAATGAAATGAACCTTTTAAAACTTAACGTGATCAAGCCGAGGAATATGAAAAACCATTGCACATTAACAAAGCTAGTTGTGGTTCTCAGCAGCTTCAACTAGCGGTTGACGCACATCCCACCCCATCACCCAGACAGATGTGAAGAACTTGAGGACCTCCTGTCCACCAGGAAAATCACCCTATCACAGGAGTTTAGTCAGGAACTTATTCAGCAGTGTGCAACGTCACTATGTTAGTAGTGGATCCACACAGTATTCTCCATCATGCAGAATTGTCAGCTCATTGTAACATATGAAGCTCTTTCTAAAATACAGATGTGGATGATTTCTGCCCCAGAGTACTGTACTGTGTGCACATTTTATTACTGCCCAGCAAACACCATGTTCAACTATTTGTCTACAATTTAGACAACAATTAGTTGAATGAGGTGTTGGTGAAAGGTTGGAACAAAAACCTATAAACTCCTGTCCTGTGTATTAAAAAAAAAACGTGTGGCTGTTGTGAATAAATGTGCCCTCATGTCCTGAACAAGCTTTTGAACGTTAATCTCCTTGATGTGTCACTCTTGGGGTTGATTAAAGGTTTATGCTACTGAGCCATTTACTCTTTGTTCGTATTCATTTTATTTCTTATTATTACTTTGTTGAGAATGAACATGCACGTAAGCACTTTGGACCATATGTATCCTGTTGTATTCATACTGTACACAGATACAGGAAAACAACAGGGTTAATATTTTATAAGAAATAACCAGTGTTGATGTCTCCACACAATTCTGGTTTTGAGGCATGGGCATCTGGGGACTGCAGTTCATCTGTCTAATCCCCTGCAAGGAGAGAGAAGGGCATGAATCATATTTGGTGTATTCATTTAATAGATATTCCTGTTTATGTATGCATATAATTAAATTGGACCTGTTCTCCTTTTATAATATGCCAGTGTTTGTTTTGAATCCAATACATTAAGATGAAGTAGTCTAGACCTAATGTAGTTGTATTGAATCATATTGCCTATCAATTAGTTATCAGTGTATAGGGTTCAAGCTGTCTTGAACATCGGTGTAATTTGCATGGTTGTTGTATGAATTTATCACAATGTAAGCCTGCTCGTTGGAAATAAAACACCAGCAGTCCTAATGCAATGCAATATCAGATTTACAGTTTTCTGGCTATGTATCATTCTTAAACAGTAAGCAAACTTTTTTTTTTTCAGCCGCAGTACAATTCATGAAAGCTTACCTGTCATACGTCCACAATGATGTAGCAGCAGACCAAGCAATTCTGGTTGGTTTCAGCTTAATTTAGTGAACTACTAGGGTACTGAGAAAATTGATTCTGTTCCTTTACTTAGTATTTGTGTTCAATATTTCAATTCTGGCATAGTCCTTCACTGAATTGGTAGCACTAGTGGCTAATACTACTACATTGGGTATATTGTAAATGGATGTAGCTAGCTACACTACATGGCTACACTACATGATTAAAAGTATGTGGACATCTCATTCCAAAATCATTGGCATTAAAATGGAGTTGGTCCCCCTTTGCTGCCATAACAGCCTCCATTCTTCTGGGAAGGCTTTCCACAAGATGTTGGGATGTTGCTGTGTGGGCTTTTATTCAGCCACAACTGCATTAGTGAGGTTGGGCACTGATGTTGGACGATTAGGCCTGGCTCACAGTCGGCGTTCCAATTCATCCCAAAGGTGTTCGATGGGGTTGAGGTCAAGGCTCTGTGCAGGCCAGTCTAGTTCTTCCACACCGATCTCCACAAACCATTTCTGTATGGACCTCACTTTTTGCACAGGGGCATTGTCATGCTGAAACAGGAAAGGGCCTTTCCCAAACTGTTGCCACAAAGTTGGAAGCACAGAATTGTCTAGAATGTCATTGTATGCTGTAGCGTTAATATTTCCCTTCACTGGAACTAAGAGGCCTAGCCTGAACCATTAAAAACAGCCCCAGACCATGGAAACCCATTTTATTAAGATCCCAACAAACAGTTCTTGTGTTGACGTTGTTTCAAGAGACAGTTTGGAACTCAGTGAGTGTTGCATCTTAGGACAGACTATATATTTTTCTTGCTACCCACTTCAGCACTCGGCGGTCCCGTTCTGTGAGCTTGTGTGGCCTACAACTTTGCAGCTGTGCCATTGTTGCTCCTAGATGTTTCCACTTCACAATAAGAGCACATACAGTTGACCGTGGCAGTTCTAGCAGGCAGAAATGTGATGATCTGACTTGTTGGGAAGGTGGCATGCTATGATGGTGCCACGTTTAAAGTCACTGAGCTCTACTACTGCCACTGTTTTTATATGGAGATTGCATGGCTGTGTGCTCGATTTTATACACCTGTCAGCAACGGGTGTGG
The DNA here is from genome assembly GCF_018296145.1 of Oncorhynchus tshawytscha. Classification (NCBI taxonomy): domain Eukaryota; kingdom Metazoa; phylum Chordata; class Actinopteri; order Salmoniformes; family Salmonidae; genus Oncorhynchus; species Oncorhynchus tshawytscha. Next base: position 36,469,287 of record NC_056434.1, on the reverse strand, counting down.
CTGAAATAGCCAAATCCACTAATTTGAAGGAGGGTCCACATGCTTTTATGCTACACAATTGTTAGTGGAATTCTAAATTCCTCTGTATTATTTCCCAATCAGAATTATTACTCTGTCAATGCATTCTAAAGGGATTGTAAGACCCAATATTTCTATAAGAAATGGACAGAGCCCCGGTCTTAAAAGTCAGGTAACAGCGTTTAATTCAAGAGAGTACTGGGTACATACACATTTTGCCACAGGTTATAAACTGAAAATGACGTCAGCGTTTCCTAAATGTTCTATCTCTTCATAACACCGGTAGAGAGGCCATATAGTTCTTGAGCCTTCCCTCCTCGCCTAAAGCCAAGGTCAGTCACTGTAAATCAACATTCTAGACAGTCTGGAGATAGTCTGGAGATAGTTCATTCATTTGTACAAGGAACAGACCGTCATTGTTACTAAACTCCTCCTACTAAACTATATACAATTGGGAATGGGAGCAAGAGAGAAAATTCATATATGTACAGTACATCATACTAGTCAGTTCTGATTGGAATGTATACATAATTAGTCATTTCAACCATAATTCAACCATAATTTCCTCCAACAACAATATATCATTTTATTTTTTAACTTTATTTAACCAGGCAAGTCAGTTAAGAACAAATTCTTATTTTCAATGACGGCCTGGGGACAGTGGGTTAACTGCCTGTTCAGGGGCAGAATGACAGATTTGTACCTTGTCAGCTCGGGGGTTTGAACTTGCAACCTTCCGGTTACTAGTCCAACGCTCTAACCACTAGGCTACCCTGCCACCCCAAATCTTTGTTGACGCCAGGTGCGTGATGAACTTTACTGTTTAGGTTAGAGGTCACATCGAGCTACCTTTCAATTTTGGGGGATTTTAAGCGCTCTGTGTTCTCCCAATCTACACGATATGCTGTTTCAGGTGTTCTCAGAAGATCACCCTTGAAAGAACAGGAGAACGCAGAATGCAAGTGGGTCTTTTGAACACAGACTATGTGAAGGTGGACACATGGAGTGTGAACTGTCTGACCGTTAAGGGGCAGGGCATTCTACCACATGTTTATATCTTATTTCTTGCTTTATACGTGTGGGTCAGTTGTAATTCAAGCCACCTTTTTCTAGCTTATTTCTTGGTATAAATGCAGGGACTTAAGGAAAGTGTTGGCAGGACTTATGGGAAGTGTACAGTGTATTTATAATTGTGCTTAGTCCTGCAATGGTCACACCTCATTAAGCTAGCCTCTTTGCATAGCTTGTTCACTGTGGAACACATAAGAGCAAGAGTCTAGGCAAGATGGCTGCAGGGTAGGCGGTCCCAGAACCGGAAGGCTAAAACAGCGAGGGTTCTGGTGGACAGAGTCCCACAGACAACTAAGATAAACCGCCAGAGCCGCAATACTGGTCGACCAAACTGAGTATTGCCCATGTTGGTACACTGTCACGAGTGATTTAAAAACAAGAACAAAACCCGAACGGGATGACACAAGCCAAACTAAGTAGGGGGACAGCAGAGCACCCAAATGGAGAGGCTAGCTAGCTGCTCCATGGTATTGAATAGCAGCGGGTATACTTCTGCGCTTATACACTCTCTAATATAGAGCTCTTACCAAGCAAATCCTCTCTGGAATGAGCCAAGAAATGAAAGATTTGGAAGTAGTGCGGCGGCAGTAGCACTACCCGGTACATGGGACTAATCTTACTTGGAATGTATCCTTCCGCGCAGAAGGATACCATATTGGAGTGATTCAATAAAGTGCCACATAATGGTTTGTATGAAGCTTAGGTCCTGCTGTGTGTGTCAGGCAGGCAGTGCGGGTAGCCTGCATTCTTATATGCTCTCCTGTAGAGTGAAATGAAAGAAAGGGACAGGAGCAAAAGATGACGAGTGAAGCGATTAAAAAAAGGTCAAGTTCTGACGGTTGACAGGAGGGAAGAGAGAAAGGGAGTTCATTCTGCGTGGCCGGTGTCCGGGGTGGGCGAAGTTTGTACATTTTATACAATTCCATTGGTCCTTAAGTAAAATCTCCACCCACCATGGCACTGGTCCATGGAAAACGAACTTGCCCAGAGAGAGAGCGTGTGTATTTGCTTGTGCTGTTGCTGGGTATGCATTCTCAGTAGTTGTGTGACTGGTTGGTGTGTGTGTGTGTGTATGTGTGTATGTGTGTATGTGTGTATGTATGTATGTATGTATGTATGTATGTATGTATGTATGTATGTATGTATGTATGTATGTATGTGGGGCAAAGTCTGCAAAAAAAGAGTGTATGTGTGTGCAGACCAAGACAGTAAACCTTGGCAGGTACAGTCTCCGGGTTGGGGAGTAACGTATTGCAAAAAACCTAACTGTAATCCGTTACGTTACCAGCAAAAATATTGTAATCAGATTACAGATTATTACTTCTATGATTAGAAGAAAATATTTATCTTTAACATTTTTCTGTTTTCTCAATTACATTCAAATCAGCATTGAAAAAAGGCATAAGTTAAAGTTTGTTCCACATGAGTCTGACAACAAGTCAGAGACCACTATTACACACCAAATCTGTGATGGATTGTGGGAAAAGAGCAGGAATACGCTTTTATAGGCCATAGTCCAAGCTATGTCTTCCAATGTGTGACTGCTGTCGGCATCCAAAGATTATCCGACTTGAATAAATGCTTGGAAGTAAGGATGACAGCAGTAGCAGGACGACAGCAGTGGCATATTCAATACCCGTTGAATATGCATAAATTGTAGTTTACCAGGAATGCATTAAATTAACAAGTGTGCATTGTTAAGTTAATTTGTGGAATTTCTTTCTTTCTTTAATGCTTTTCAGCCAATCAGTTGTGTAGTGACAAGGTAGGGTTGGCATACAGAAGATTGTCCTATTTGGTAATAGACAAAGTCCATATTATGGCAAGAACAGCTCAAATAAGCAAAGAGAAACGACAGTCCATCATTACTTTAAGACATGAAGGTCAGTCAATGTGGAAAATGTAAAGAATTTGAGCGTTTTTTCAAGCGCAGTTGCAAAACCTATCAAGTGCTATGATGAAACTGGCTCTCATGAGGACAGCCACAGGAAAGGAAAACCCAGAGTTACCTCTGCTGCAAAGGATAAATTCATTAGAGTTACACGCCTCAGAAATTGCAGCCCAAATAAATGCTACTTAGAGTTCAAGTAACAGACACTCAGTAACAGACATCTCAAAATCAACTGTTCAGAGGAGACTGCGTGAATCCGGTCTTCATGTTTGAATTGCTGCACAGAAACCACTACTAAAGGTCACCAAATAGAAGAAGAGACTTGCTTGGGCCAAGAAACACGAGCAATGGACATTAGACCGGTGGAAATTTGTCCTTTGGTCTGGAGTCCAAATTGGAGATTTTTGGTTCCAACCGCCTTGTCTTTTGTGAGACACTGCGTAGGTGAACGGATGATCTCCACATGTGTATTTCCCACCATAAAGCATGGAGGAGGAGGTGTTATGGTGTAGGGGTGCTTTGCTGATGACACTGTCAGTGATTTATTTAAAATTCAAGGCACACTTAAGCAGCATGGCTACCACAGCATTCTGCAGCGATACGCTACCCCATCTGGTTTGGGCTTAGTGGGAATATAATATTATTTTTCAACTGGACAAGGACCCAACACACCTCCAGGCTGTTTAAGGGCTATTTGACCAAGAAGGTTGAGTGATGTAGTGCTGCCTCAGATGACCTGTCCTCCACAATCCCCTGACCTCAACCAAAGTGAGATGGTTTGGGAGGAGTCAACAAGTGCTCAACATATGTGGGAATACCTTCAAGACTGTTGGAAAAGCATTCTAGGTGAAGCTGGTTGAGAGAATGCTAAGAGTGTGCAAAGCTGTCAAGGCTATTTTGAAGAATCTCAAATATAAAATATATTTAGATTTAACACTTTATTTTTTTGGTTACTACATGATTCCATAAGTGTTATTTCATAGTTTTGATTTCTTTGCTATTATTCTACATTGTAAAAATAAAGAAAAACCCTTGAATGAGTAGGTGTTCTAAAACTTTTGAACGGTGTAGTGTATATTTATATAAAAACATTTTTTACTCCACCTGTCAACCACAGGAGCCCGCTCTGCTAATCATCAAATGGGAGGAGGAGAAGAGGTAGGGGGCCCACATGGGTAACTGGGGGGCCCTCCGTGGTTGGGTAAATGATTCAGGGCCGGCCCTAGCCTTTTGGAGGCCCTAAGCGAGCTTTGGATGTGTAACTGCTCTCTTCTATCTCCTCCTCTGACGAAGAGGTAGAACAAGGATCGGACCAAAATGCAGCGTGATGATGATTCATGATATATTTTAATGAAGGAAAACCTATACAGCAGAAACTACAAAACTAACGAAATTAAATAATGAAAACCGAAACAGCCTATCTGGTGAAATACAAAACACTAAGACAGGAACAATCACCCACAAACACACAGTGAAACCCAGGCTACCTAAATATGGTTCCCAATCAGAGACAACGAGAATCACCTGACTCTGATTGAGAACCTCAGGCAGCCATAGACTATGCTAGACACCCCTACTCAGCCACAATCCCAATACCTACTAAAACCCCCAATACCACAACACAACACAAAATAACCCCATGTCACACCCTGGCCTGACCAAATAATATATACACACACACACACACACACACACCTCTCGGGCAAAACACTTTAGTCACCACCCTCTTGACGGCAGAGAAGTTCACTTGCTGCAATTCTACACATTATTCCATGGGGTGTAGAGAAAATGTTGTAGTTTTAAAATGAATTACCTGCAATTCTACACATTTTGCCATAATTTATGCCATGTTAATTATATCTGAGTGAGAGTGACTAACAAAATCAACGAGGGCTCCCTGGAGGTCAGAGCCCCTGGGTATGTGCCTGTAGGTATTCGGCCATTATTAATAGTTTAGATATCTGGCTAGACTAATTTACCAATCAGAAAATTGTTAGCTGACATGGCTAATTTGAGTGACATAACAAGATAAAAACTGCTGATACACAAGATGTCAAATTTGCACCTTGTGTATCCTACTATTCTAATTCTCAACAGTAAATTGAGACCCCGACTGAGTATATAAAAGAAAATATGTGTGTGTGTATATGCTCAGGTAAAACTATTTGGCTAGTCTATATTTCCATATTCCATATTTAATATTCTTGAAGATCAAGGGGTATTAAATTAATTGGATTGACGGGAAATCTGACGGACTTTGATTTTGATATAGCCTAATTTGATATAGCCTAATCGTATTATTATCTGTAGTAGAAAGCAATGGGTTATAAGAGGCCTACATAACCAACCCATAAATGAAAATGCAACATTGATTTATGGCCAGCTATGTAAACTCTAACATTGGTTTATCCTGCAATATATCTTTGTCTTCTTCTAATTGCCTCTTAAGGGGAAAGTAACCCAAAGTAATCAGATTACTTTACTGAGTTTGGTTAATCCAAAAATTACTTTGCAGATTACAATTTTGGACGACAGGTAACGTAACGGATTACATTTAGAAAGTAACCTACCAAGTACAGTACCTGTGGAAGAATTGGGTTGTGTTTTCCCTCTGACAGTAGTCGCTACAACTTGTTGCTGTTGCTTAGGTGATGTACAGTAGGAGGATGTGTTTGTTAAAGGTGTAGATTACTGTTGTTTTCTTAGAGAGAGATTGTCTGTCCCTCCCAAACACGTGATATATCTAGAAGAGCTGACTGTAACATTCTGACTACATAACCTTTCTGCAGAGCTTGGTGTGAGTATGTTCCCTGGTCACCACTATTTATATACTCTGTCCTGTACTACTGATCTCTCCTACAGGGTGTCCTGCTCATAGCCCCCTATTCACCCTACTCATACCCACCACAATGACAGACCAAGGGAAACCCTGGAGAGGAAGTGGAGGACCTGAGGAGGAGGAGTTACCACAGATGGACGGGTCATGTGACGCTTGTGAGCCTGACGAGGCGCAGCAGGCAACCCAGGTGTGTTACACCTGCAGCTTCGCCTTCTGCTCTACCCACGCTGAGAAACATGTCCACAGCACACGACACCTACTGACACCCTACGACCAGGAAGTGGCGCAGCCCCAGGCCCGGTCCCAACAGCCGGCCAAGGACAGAGACCCAGGGGAGGGGGAGGAAAGAGTTCGAGAGATTGGGCGTAGGGCAGAGCAAGAGGTGGTGGAAAATGGGGCATGCGGTGGGACTGGGGTACAAGAGAACGAGGCGTGTGGAGGAGAGAGAGTCCAAGGGGAGGGGAAAGTTGATGATGAAGATGAAGAGGCGGTGGCAGCCCCAGAGGGGGGCAGTAAGAGGGAGACGGTGACAGTGGAGAGGCTGCGCTGTAATGAGCATGGCCAGGAGGGTACTCTTTACTGCAAGACTGATGAGAAGGTCATCTGTGTGGTGTGTGCCGTGCAAGGGGAGCACCGCGAGCATGAGATCATCACCTTGCGCGAGGCCTACAGCTGGCAAAAGGTGAGTCGCACTTAAATAATATCAAACCTGCAGGTGGACTCGCAATGACTTCACATAAGAATGATCACTGTCAACCCATGTTTATAACATAGATATTACACTGTACCACTGTTAATAAACTTGATATAAGCGCAGTACCACATTTATAACATGGATTTAAGCACAGTCCCACAATTTATTAACAAACACTACAGTGCATGACCAAAGGTATGTGGACATCTGCTTGCCGAACATCTCATTCCGAAATCATGGGCATTAATTTGGAGTTGGTCCCCCCCCCCCTCCCCTGGCTGCTATAACAGCCTCCACTCTTCTGGGAAGGCTTTCCACTAGATGTTGGAACATTGCTGTGGGGGGACTTGCTTCCATTCAGCCACAAGATAATCCGCTATTCTGAAGGGGTGTCCTTTTATACTTTTGTATATAGAGTGTATACAAACATGCAGACCCTTAACAACGGCCAACAAGAGTTCTAAACTTGCATTTCATTGTAAAGGGGGAGAGAGATCCTTGCCACCTGTGTCCTTGATTAAATTACCTGCAAAGGTATTCTTCATGGATAGAAATCGTATAGCAGTAGCAGTCAATGCCATTTAAGATGAGGGAGGCATTTTGTTTTTTTTCTTCAGCATGGCCTTATTTCGATTACAGCATATTGGATGACTGTCATTCATGTTCCATTCACCCAGTTCAATGTATCAGCCATAGGTTTAGACTACTACACGATACTCAATGTTTCCCGATACCCATCACGAGGTTGCTACAACCTAGCCTATGAATGAAAGTTTACAATGTAGGTGCACACAGGTCGAGAGACACATTTGAGGTGGCAGACAGTGACACATGGACAGACAGTGAAATTCCATACAGCCTTACACACTCCTGCTTGCATCTAGCTGATATAGGGTGTAATCATTAGTCCAACATTTGCAAACAAGAGTTTCTATTGGAGAAATTCAGGTATGTTTATCCCCATTTTGGTCCGTTTGCTTCTGTTATGAGAATAATTTTTCAACAGAATTGGTGAAATGAATACACCCCTGATCACATTCGCTTTCATATCAGCCACGTTGTATTTCTTCTTGCGTCTATGGGCTCTCCTCCTCTCAACTCTTCTTTTCGCTTGTGGATTTCAATGCACATCAGCTGCATGTGACCAGGTGAAAAAACCTTTCCAAGCCAAACCACTACACACAGCCTACATCGTAGGCACCATATTATCTAAAGTAACGTCATAGTCTGCATAGCCAATAGAACTAACGCGTTCGTAAACCCGCTACAATCATGCAGTAACGTTACAGTGTAAAGTCAGTAAGCACTTACACCTGCGGCAATAAATTAGTCAAACCAAAGTTTACCTAGACTTGGAAGAGTTCCAGTGTTTTGTTGGATAGTCATAGCCCGCTAGCTAACATAGCATCCTTCTGTTTGAGTAGGCTAAACCTGCTAGCTGCATTTGATAGCTAAGTAAGGGAAACAAAGTGAGAAAAAAAGACAATCTCTCTCTATTTCTTTCTTGCTTCTCTTTCATTTTGGAAGAAATGTACAAATACTGTCGTTCTTTCTCTTTGAGTAAACCACTCGCCACATTTTATGCACTGCTGTAGCTTATGCTTTCAGTACTAGATTAATTATCTGACCCTTTGATTGGGTGGACAACATGTCTGTTCATTCTGCAACAGCTCTGATAGGTTGGAGGACTCTCCTCTGGAAGTTGTCATAATTACTGTGTAAGTCTATGGAAGGGTGTGAGAAGCATGAGCCTCCTAGGTTTTGTATTGAAGTCAATGTATCCTGAGGAGGACGGAGAAACTAGCTGTCTTCCGGCAACACCATGGTGCTACCCTACAGATAGCTGTTGAGGCTACTGTAGACCTTCTTTGCAAAATAGTGTGTTTTAATGAATTATTTGATGACGTGATTATATTTAGTATAGTTGTATTTAAAAGGATAACTTTTTCAATGTTTTACTGTTTTAATTTTCATGAAATTCACTGAGGAGGATGGTCCTCCCCTTCTTCCTCTGAGGAGCCTCCACTGGCATACAGTGAAGTGACACAGCCTGTATGTAACTCATTCTAAGCCCTCTACTGCAAATTACATCCCCTATAGGAGAAACAATACTATCAATATTGTTTATGTAGTGTCTGTAATATTATATGATTACAATAGACTAATAGCTTTCATGCACGGATACATTACCTCCAGTCAACACACTAGGGATTTATAAAAGTTGAGCAGAGTATCTCCATATGTTTAACACAATGATTTCATGTCAAAATAATAATAGTATGCCACCATGTAAAGGCTACAATGACCTCATGACAAATCCTCCCAATTATTAAGCCCTATTAATAATTTGTATGGAAACAACTTTTTAATTTTTTTTATATGATTAACATATTCCAATGTCTGTTTGACTAGGGAGCGATTCCTTCCCAGATGGCTTTTTACTGCAGGCGTTTTACAGCCCGTCCCATCCTGTGACTAACTGACTAACTGACTGCTCTCTGTGGGCAGAGGAGATATCATGGATAATGTGCAGGAGAGGGAATGACACATCATCATCACTACGCAGGGAGGAGAGAGATGACATTATCATGGCCCCATTTACACCCCGTATCATTATAGTACCAATTAGCGATGAACCAAGTGGGGTAATCATCATCATAATTTTGCCTCTGAGGAATAGATTAAGCCTAGGAGTGATGGAATTTTACAAAATTCAAAAACAAACCAACTTCAAATTGTGTGACTGTCTGTCTCTGTGTTGTCTTTGTTCTCCTCCAGAGCAGGGAGGGTTATGACCTGCTGGGCTGCACACAGAACATGGCTGACCATATCAAGACCAAGTGGACCAACCCTGAGGTCAGTACAACCACACTATTACAACTAACATTCCAATATGGCCGACAGTGTTTCTACCTCGGGAACACTGCTTTGGACGAGAAAGTCTGATTTATTCTCCTAATTCTCTAAGAACAAAACCCAGCTGTGGCAGTAGGACACACATCAGTCTAGTGTGAGCTAAAGATGGAATACACAGAGATTACATCCTAAATGAGACGGAGGAAGTATACATGGGAGCCAATTATTCCTATTTACTCACTGTGTTCCGTTCACTGAGAAGGCTTCCACTTGGCTTTCTGGAGCGTCATACCTTTCTAAAAATCTAGATATTTATGACATCACCACCTAAATCTGTCTTCATAAACTCTCAGACAGACATCTATGGCTTTGTTGAGCAGTACTGGAGTAACAGGGATACCACCTGGTTTACTTCTGAGACATAGCAGAGGGCTCAGAAGTGGCACAGCAGTCTAAGGCACAGCATCTCAGTGCTAGAGGCGTAACTACAGACACTGTTTCGATTCCAGGCTGTATCTCAACTGGTCGTGATTGGGAATCCCATAGGGCGGCGCACAATTGGACCGGCGTCAAGGTTTGGCCGGGGTAGGCCGTCATTGTAAATAAGAATTTGTTCTTAAGTGACTCGCCTAGTTAAATAAAATAGAAAATAGCACAGAGTCCTTTAGCACAGAGTCCTTTATACTGTGTTAGTGACTGTAGGTTTTCCTCTAAGGAGTTTATTGTTCAGTGTATGGGATGGATTATTTGGCAGCGGTCAGAGTGATATTAATAATTTCCCTCTGTGCTGTTGGTTCCTACAGTAGGCTATAGGATTGGCAGGTAGCTAAGTTGCTCTCCCTCTTGCCAGGTTGGCCCATTTTAACACATAGCAACTCAAATAGACTCTCTTTATCCCCGGTCAACCTTGGAAATAATGTCTTTAATGTCAGCCTAAATAACTTAGTGCGGGGACACAGTCACTGGGAGTAAAACTGTGTGTTCGTGCGTGCGCACGTGGGAGGTCATTGCTAATCAGCCAGGTCTAATTTATTTACCATAGACAGTGTTGAACCTGGCCCTCCAGCGAACCCTGCAGCCTTAACACACTGCTGTGTCGTTACATAACTATGTCTCTCTCTGTGAGCGAAGCGGCGTGACGCCGCCCCCTCTGAGAGCTGACCCGCTGTCAAGCACCATAATGTAGCAGGTTCATTTGAACACCCTGTGAAAAGGTAATACCCTTATTGGCAAGTAGTCACTGAGTACAGTTACATGTACACAATATTATGATTATTGTGGATTAAAACAACGACATGCTTTGCAAGAAGAACGATTTCCCTAATAATTATATTTACATGGACACATCTGAAATCAGGCTACCTGTTGCACTCTTATCAATGCCAATCAAAATAAACGTCCTACCACAGTGTTATGTTTGGGAAGCCTATTTGATTCTGAGTTCAGACATATATAAAGTTTGTATGTTGAAAACTACTTCTAAGACACATGCATTCCGTTGTTACGAACTCACTTCACTTGTGCTAAAGAGGGAGGCTCTCGGCTGGTGGTAGCACATGAGCTGATCAAATACACCGCTGGAACGCCGAATGAGGTCTTTACATGTCCTAATAAGTTGAGAGATTGCTCAGAAAACCAGGTGTTTTAATCGACATATGCACACTTCAATTTGGACCTCATGGCGATTTAATATAAGCAGAATGAAGGTGTGTCCGTGACTATTGCATAATCTGCCTACTGTCATAATCAGTTTAATATCGTACTCACTGGAATACCAGCCCTGGCATATTATCATACTAGAATACCAATGCTACCCCTGGGCCTTCCTTGGACCTTTTGTCTCCTGTCTTCCCACCAGAGAGGTGTGGCCTGTTCAGAAGAATCCACTTCCCTCCTCACTCATAGGCTGAAGCGTCAGGAACCATTAGGTCGATTTGTCAGTGTGTCCTCTCCATGCTCTCAAATGCCACAGCTTCTCATTATGCAAGACTACTACAGTTCAGACTACAGTTCAATGCTGGCAGAGGGAAGGGTGTGTGTGTGAAGGGGAAGTTTGAAGAGATTAAACTTTAGCATGGTCCCAAGGGAGTGTGCGTGCGTGTGCTTTTCAGGGAGGTGAGTGGATAAAAAGGTTTAACCCATAGCTGCTGTTTACTTATTAAATTCCCTCTACTTAATTATGTACTCTGCCTCAGGTATGGGATTTTAATCTTCACGTCTCTTAACTCATATCTCCATGCTCTGCAGGGGGATGGAACACACACACACACACACACACACACACACACACACACACACACACTATACCTGCAGGGAGAATGGAATATTATACAAAAAGCACAGTAATGCTGTGACTCAGCCCATACATATTAATGGGTGACCAGGGGATTAGGATAGCATGGGGGGTGTGCCTGCCTGCATATCTAACTGCCTGCCTGCATACCTAACCGCCTGCCTGCATGTCTCTCTGTCTGTGCATCTCTGTGTGTGTCTACGTGTCTGTCTCAGAGAGCAGGTAACATTGTGTGAAGTGGGGAGGTTTAGATCAAGGCAGCAGGTAGTCAGCATATTTACCTCTGTCCCTTTTTTATTTACTGTCTCCTCTGCATAATTCCGTCAGTGGCGCACTGCCTTCTGTGGTGTTGCTGGCTCAATCACCTCAGACAGGACCCATTGATTTGTGGGATTTCACAAAGTGTAATCCATAATCCATTTTGGAGGAAGAATTGTTGACATATATTTGACATTTGTATCTAAAAGCATAATTGAGAAATAATTGATAAAAGTTGGCATATTTGTGACATTTGGCCTTCCACAGGTCTCATTTAAGACTCCATAGAGTTTCATCTGTAGGTGCTACTAAGCAAACATTGGTGTCATATGAAGCTTTATCGTTTGCTCTGTAATATCAGTAGTGTTTTGATTTCAATAACTTTTTTTTTACATTACTTTACAAATATAAAAAAAATATATAAACATGTTTGACTGGGCAAGATATTGTTGAACATAATATACTTTATAGGCATAGCAAGCATAGGTCTCTGCTACTTTTAGAGTTATGATCCGATTTGTAGGCATTACCAACAGAGTGAATGTGAAAATTGATTCAAAAAGGTTGCTCTCTGCTGGTATTTTGCTGGATGTGCAATGATACAAGTAAAAAGAGGGCTGGGATTGGTTACACTGCCTACTATGCGGAATTCTCTGTATAAAATGGGCAATAACTTTAAAGCAGAACTTGCTCCTCAAGAATTGCTGGTGGTCATGACAGAAGCCAAGCGTGAGTTGGTTTGGGGGTGTGGTTTGATGTGGATGTTTCTTGGATGTGTCCTTGACAAACAACCTTTTATATAATACCATAGAAGCAGTATTCTGCTGATATAACAATGTGTACCTTTCACCATTCCCAGCTGATACAGACACTGTGCCTTTTGTCTGGTGAAATTACTTTGGCAAACATGTCACACACCTTCCTGTGTGGTGTCCCGTATACAGCAGGGGTTCCCTGATCCTGGTGCAGAATACACAGGGTTTCTCCCTCCCCATATTGAATGATACCATTCAAATCAATAACAACAAAAAATACAAGTAAAAGTTGTCTAGTAAAATGTTAGTGCTGAGTGACAGGTCTCTCCACTTAGTTACATCAGTATCAAGCTAGTCTGTCAGTCTGGACTTCATCACATTCTTGCATCGCATTCTTCTCTATGTGCTGGCTCCATACATGTTTCTGTGAACACATACACATATAGTACCTGCCACTGGTAATAGAACAGTGACTATGTTTTACCAAAACAGGCAAAATGTTGAAGTTTGAACAGTGCATTCGGAAGGTATTTACATTTACGTAAGTATTCAGACCCTTTACTCAATACTTTGGTGAAGCACCTTTGGCAACGATTACAGTCTAGTCTTCTTGGGTATGACAGTACAAGCTTGGCACACCTGCATTTGGGTAGTTTCTCCTATTCTTCTCTGCAGATCCTCTCAATCTCTGTCAGGGTGGATGGGGAACTTCACTGCACGGCTATTTCCAGGTCTCTCCAGAGATGTTCGATCGGGTTCAAGTACGGACTCAGGTAGGGCCACTCAAGGATATTCAGAGACTTGTCCTGAAGCCACTCCTGTGTTGTCTTGGCTGTGGGCTTAGGGTTGTTGTCCTTTTGGTTGTTACCACCCAGAGGTCCCACCACCCTAACCCTGAAAAACATCCCCACAGGTGTCCAGGTTACCTCCAAACTTGATGCTTGGCATTCCAGCCAAAGAGTTCAGTCTTGGTTTCATCAGACCAGAGAATCTTGCTTCTCATGGTCTGAGAGTCCTTTAGGTGCCAAGCGGGCTGTCATGTGCTTTTTACTGAGGAGTGGATTCCGTCTGGCCACACTACCATAAAGGCCTGATTGGTGGATGTTCTCCTATCTCCACAGAGGAACTATGGAGCTCTGTCAGAGTGACCTTCCAATGACCAAGGCCCTTCTCTATGATTGCTCAATTTGGCCGGGCAGCCAGAACTAGGAAGAGTCTTGATGGTTCCAAACTTCTTCCATTTAAGAATGATGGATACCACTGTGTTCTTGGGAACCTTCAATGCTGCAGAAATGTTTTGGTCCCCTTTCCAGATCTGTGCCTCAACACAATCCTGTCCCGGAGCTCTATTAACAAGTCCTTCAACCTTATGGCTTGGTTTTTGCTTTGACATGCTCTGTCAACTGTGAGACCTTTTTATATAGACCGGTGTGTGCCTTTCCAAACCACAGGTGGAAACATCTCAGGGATGATCAATGGAAACATGATGAACCTGAGCTCAATTTTTTTTTTTAAAGCTGCGTTTGACACGATTACCTAGACATACTGACCAGCTCCAATAGACAGACGAGTGCTATATGGCACACCAATCCAAACTCATCTCTCAGCATGTCCAGCCCACTCATTATCTCAGCCAATCATAGCTATTGGGAAGGTTGCCTGATTTTTCTGTGGCTAAACCAACTATGCTTGTAATTTAACTCTTATTCATATTTACAGATGGCATACAAGTTTGATATTAAGGCACATGAAAGGTCACATGGTCGAGAAGGCATTTCTGCTGAAAAAATGTTTTACTTTCACACAGCTCTCCTGTGAAGTCATGACTTGCCTAGTTTCCTGAATCGGGTCACAAATGTAAATAATGGTGGTCATTTGATTAATTGTTCAGCAATGGGGGGGGGTAGAAGCTGTTAAGGAGCCTTTTGGTTCTAGACTTGGTGCTCCGGCACCGTTTGCCGTGCTGTAGCAGAGAAAACAGTCTATGACTTGGGTGACTGGAGTCTCTGACAATTGTATGGTCTTTCCTCTGACACCTCCTATTATATAGGTCCTGGAAGGCAGGACGATTGGCCCCAGTGATGTACTGGGCCATCCATACGCACTACCATCTGTAGCTTCTTACGGTCAGATGCCGAGCAGTTGCCATACCAGGTGGTGATGCAACAGGTCAGGATGCTCTCGATGGTGCAGCTGTAGAACTTTTTGAAGATCTGGGGACCCATGCCAAATTTTTTCAGGGGAAAGAGTTTTGTCGTGCCCTTTTCACGACTGTCTTGGTGTGGGTGTGTTGGGGCCATGATAGTTCGTTGGTGATGTGGACACCAAGGAACTTGAAACTCTCGACCCGCTCCACTACAGCCCGTCAATGTTAATGGTGGCCTGTTCGGCCCGCCTTTTCATGTAGTCCTCAATTATACCAGAGAGTGCATTATATTCTAGTATCTCTGGTTATAATTAACCACCACAGGTCGTTGCACACCAAGCTAGCATTACTGGTGCAGACAGAGGCCAACGAACTCCAAGCACCTATTCTGCATACTAGGGTCCTTCGGCAGAGTATGCACACCATAGAGGCATGGTCAATACGTATTAGGGTTTTCAGTCTCTAATGGCAGTAATCCTTTGAGCGTGTTGGGGGAGATGAAACAACGGAGCCCTAATCATAACGGAAGGGCAGAGGGCTAATTTGCATATGGAGCTTGGCATAACGGGGCATGATTTCTTGTCATAATTGTTCACCCAAAGTTCCAAACTACATTTCGACACGAGAATAAATGTTACTGACCCATATCGATGCCACATAGGCCATTTTCAAAGGGATTACTGGCTTTTTAGGGGAATTTGCTCTTTAAAACTAGCTGAGATCCCACTTTGGAACTTTGATTTGCACATGGAGTGTAATTTATTGAAAAATTTGCTTATTTTTTCCATAGTCATTAATTAATGTAAAAATTATTATATTTGAATAAAATACTCATTGCATAGCAGGCGCTAAATCTTCATATGACACCAATTTATGCTTTGTAGCATCTATAGGTTAAACATTATAGACTCTTAAAGAAGGCCTGGGTATGGCCTTCATGCCATCCAGGACCTCTATACCAGGCGGTGTCAGAGGAAGGCCCTAAAAGTTGTCAGAGACTCCAGCCACCCTAGTTATAAACTGTTCTCCCTGCTACCACATGGCAAGCGGTACCAGAGCGCCAAGTCTAGGTCCAAGAGGCTTCTACTCCCAAGCCATAAGACTCCTGAACATCTACTCAAATGGCCAGACTATTCGCATTGCCCTCCCCCTTCCCTCTCCACACCACTGCCACTCTCTGTTGTCATCTATGCATTGTCACTTTAATTAAATCTACCTACATGTACATACTACCTCAACTAACTGGTGACCCCGCACATTGATTCTGTACCGCCACCCCCCTGTATATATTGTTACTGTTACTGTTTTTTTACTGCTGCTCTTTAATTACTTATTACTTTTATCTCTTATTCTTATCTGTATTTTTTTAACTGCATTGTCGGTTAGGGGCTCGTAAGTAAGCATTTCACTGTAAGGTCTACCTACACCTGTTGTATTCGTCGCATCTAATAAAATTTGATTCAAAGGCCTGGGTGTGGCCAAAATGTCATAAAAACGCCACCTTTGATCAATTATTTCTCAATTTTGTTTTTAGATAAAAATGTCAACATTCTTTCCTTCAAAGGACTATTCGATGGTTTACATTTTGTGAAAACCCACCAAATCATTAAAAACATTTTTTTTGTCTGGTTTTGTGAGGAATCACTCCATTTCAGGAGCGCCTAGTAATACATACAGTATATATACCATCTGTCTCCATCTCTTTACCCTGCTTCAGAAAATCTACAAGAGCAGTAGACACATTAAAGCTGTCACGGGGAGGCCAGGAACAGAAAGAAATGCATTAAAAAAAATATGGTGATGGGCTATTTCTCTCTCTCTATTTCCCTCTCTATCTGCCTCTACCTCCAGTTATCCTTCTTTCTCTCTGTTCACAGCATTTTAATTTAATTACCGTATGTATCATTAAACAGGAGCTCACTGTAGCTGACGTTCTTTCACAGCCGATGTCACAGGCCCTCTCCTTCTCTCCCTCTCTCTGACCCTCTCTCTCACTCTCCCTCTCTTGCTTTCCCCATTTGTACATTATTTTAGAAGGAAAAAAGGGAGAAAGTACATTAAAAAAAATGTACTTCTCCTTTGTTGAGTTAGTGGGTAATTTGGAGAATGTGATTGCTTGCAGAGAAATGCCGATAACGGAGAGCGAGAGTTAGAGAGAGAGAAGAATGGGGCTTTGGATCTCTCTGGAAAAGTGTTTAGAGCAGGGCCGTTGTTGCCAGAGGGAGGAATAGACCGTTCATAGCCATTTAGTCCTAATGTTCCATTAGTGCATTTTAGGCCTTGTAAAAACAGTACGCAGAGCCTGGCACTGGGGATAAGCACCAGCCGGACCTACAGTATATAGAGAGAGATGATCTGCACATAAAGTTTTACAACAAGTGTACAGACCTTAATGTTTCATTTATGATTTGCTCAGAGTTGCTTTTAACCCAACCAGGTCTAAAGATCTGACCCATTATTATCTATAGCGGATCTCAGGGACAGCATGGTCTAACCATTTGTTTACACTCTGTTCAGTCATGTTACCTCATTGGCTAGCTAGCTAATAACCCGGTAGATTTACCAGTATAGCCAAACATTTGGAGCACAGAAAGAAAGTTAAAGGGATAGCTTCTTCAGGAGATCAATGATCATAGACATGGCAATGAATGATTGACAGATCTCTTGCATGTCATCATCACTATGTATTTAGGGGACGTGTACAATTTTCAAAATAATCCATCTCAACAGGGAAATAGTGTTTTTACACCATGTAGAAACCTAATATTTCACAAATGACTTTGTATTTTCAATTCCAGATATTTGTATAAGCAATTTAGCTTTTATAATAAACTCATGTCTTTACAGTGTTACATATTAGTTTATAGGGCACAACATGTGCTTCATAATAAACCACCCACTGGGCACACACTGGTTGAATCAACGTTGTTTCCATGTAATTTCAATGAAATTATGTTGAACCAACGCAGAATAGACCTTGAATTGATGTCTGTGCCCAGTGAGTAGAAATCATATTGACCCAATATAGGCTGTTTCTCGGTCAATTTAGAACATCTTATTTTCTGGTGCTCCTACATTTTAATGTGGTGCTCTTCACTTTTAAAGTTAGCACCTGGGTGCATTGCTACTAGTGTTAGCACAATTACATGCTAGCAGCTCCCATAGGCTTCCAGTCATTGAGCCAACAACAATCCCTTTAAAAAATATATACATATGTGAAATTTGAAATAGTATTTTTTACAATGGATAAAATTAATGACTCCGAGCTAGTAAATGGTATATCATACACTGCAGTTGAGGAACAATGGGAAGTAATTCTGCTTTGAAAGTTGATAAACTTGTAACCCCACTTTTGAGAAAATGGCCCTTGAATAATTTGCTACACCTACTGGAGAGTTCTTCTTTGTCTACACCCTTTCAGCATCTTTCATACCCCCTTAAGCCTTAGCCCCACCCATCTCATTAAGGATTCACATGTGAGGCCATGTGGTAAACACACAATATATGCAATAAAATCTATGTTTATTTGTCACATGCAAAGGATACGGAAGGTAGAAATGGTTCACTGAAATGGTGACTTGCATAGTAGCAATATCAAAAACAGTGTCCAGATAAAAATATTTTAGAAATATTTTATAATTATTAGATGACACTTACTCAACACACAAATTTGATGGGCCATATGAAGGAAATTCTATAACCCCCCCCCCCAGCCATGTGGATGGGTCACTATTGTCTAGCCATGTACACATGTTCATGAAGTACAATAGTTGGCCGTAATCACCCCCAGATACACCTGGCTAATTTGATGAGTCATGTAATAATCTGTCCGAAGTGGAGTCTTTTTGTTTAGACATGTAGCTAGCTAGCTAAACAATGAACCGGCATAATCCGAACTCGTACTACTACCAATACAAGCATTGTCATAGCTGTAGTACGAATCCGCAGGATGCTAAAGCTAACAATCTAGTTTCAGTGTTAGCTAGCTAACATTAGACTAACTAGAAATGCGCATGGATTTCTGATTCAAATACTTTTACTTCATAGATCAACAACTTTCTGATAAAATTAGAAGCATATATCTGAATATGTGGCGAGTCTCTTACCTGTATACATGGATGAACGCTTCAAGGCAGACTGGAACCTCAGTTTTGTTTGTAACTACATCTTGTTTTGTCAAGTCACTCCAGTTCTCACTGACCAGAAAGTAGCCCATCACTTTTTCCAACTGATCTGTCGATAGCGCCTGCTAAATTCAGGGCATCAATGTTGTTGAGGAAAAGTAGCAACATTTTTGTAATTCTCGATGGTTAACGTTATATACTTTTCAAAAACGTCGTGTTAGTCCTTTCTATCAGCACATACTGAACAGCTCACTTTACAGACAGAAGCATGCTACATGGCAGACCAATCCAAGCTCATCTCCCGGCATGTCCAGCCCATCCATTATCTCAGCCAATCACGGCTGGTGGTAAGGTTCCTGCCTTTGTCCGTGGTTAAACAAACTAGGCTCGTAATTTAACCATTTCATTTGTATTTATGGATGGAATACAAGTTTATTATTACAGCACATGAAAGTTCACATGTTCCAGAAGACATTTCTGCCAAGAAACTCATTTTGATAGATTTTTTATGTTTACATTGAAATGGCTCTCCTGTGAAGTAATGATGTGCGACATATGCCTAGTTTTCTGAATCGAGTCACATATTTGTTGCAGCAGGGGAGGAATGAATATAGGGGAAACGCTGATGCTAAATATTTCAAGGTAACCAAGACTAAGGAGATGATTGTGGACTACAGGAAAAGGAGGACCGAGCACGCCCCCATTCTCATCGACGGGGCTGTAGTGGAGCAGGTTGAGAGCTTCAAGTTCCTTGGTGTCTACATCAACAACAAACTAGAATGGTCCGAGGGCACGACAAAGCCTATTTCCCCCTCAGGAAACTAAAAAGATTTGGCATGGGTCCTGAGATCCTCAAAAGGTTCTACAGCTGCAACATCGAGAGCATCTGGTTGCATCACTGCCTGGTACGGCAATTGCTCGGCAATTGGGTAGTGCATACGGCCCAGTACATCACTGGGGCTAAGCTGCCTGCCATCCAGGACCTCCACACCAGGCGGCATCAGAGGAAGGCCCTAAAAATTGTCAAAGACCCCAGTCATAGACTGTTCTCTCTACTACCGCATGACAAGCAGTACCGGAGTGCCAAGTCTCGGACAAAAAGGCTTCTCAACAGTTTTTACCCCCAAGCCAAAAAGACTCCTGAACAGGTAATCAAATGGCTACCTGGACTATTTGCATTGTGTGTGCCCCCCAACCCCTCTTTATACGCTGCTGCTACTCTCTGTTTATCATATATGCATAGTCACTTTAACTATACATTCATGTACATACTACCTCAATTGGGCCGAGCAACCAGTGCTCCCGCACATTGGCTAACCGGGCTATCTGCATTGTGTCCAGCCACCCGCCAACCCCTCTTTTACTCTACTGCTACTCTCTGTTCATCATATATGCATAGTCACTTTAACCATATCTACATGTTCATACTACCTCAATCAGCCAGACTAACCAGTGTCTGTATGTAGCCTCGCTACTGTATATAGCCTGTCTTTTTACTGTTGTTTTATTTCTTTACCTACCTATTGTTCACCTAATACCTTTTTTGCACTATTGGTTGGAGCCTGTAAGGAAGCATTTCACTGTAAGGTTTACCTACACCTGTTGTATTCGGTACACGTGACACGTAAACTTTGATTTGATGTATTGATTTCTAATGTATGCATGACTACGAGTTCAAGTGATGGTCAAATACAATTGTAAACACGTACAGGCTTTAGCTGTCAGCTATGAAAATGTGATGTTTTGCTGGTCCAAAGAGTGTTGGCTCAATGTTAGCATTCTCTATCAGTACTAATTGGTAGCACTTTCTGAATCTTTAATCCCAAAGGAGCCACTGTCTGATGTTAATTTCATTGTGTCTAGACTTCTGAAGTCATGTGCACAGCACTATTTCTCTCTCTCATGGCCAATGTCTAAGAAGTTTACTATATTTAGTCAAACCCACAACTCTCCTCTGTAACATTTTGATTCCTAGTAGTCGTTCTCTGTCATTGTGTAGCCTCGGAGGCACAGTGGCCCAATGCCCATGGCCTTGCCAGTGTGTCCTCTCTTTCCTTTCCTCTCTCTCTCTCTGCCTCTCTTGCTCTTTCTCATCATCAAGTCCTGTACCCGCTCTCTCTGGTGTCTCCAGTTGAAGGCCTCGATCTGCTCCAGTGTAAATGAAGATTAGCATGGATGGCTGACTCCCCTCTCACTATCAGGGCAGATGCTTAGCTCCATCCAGGGAGAGGGGTCCAAGGGCAGAGGGCCATGCTCCACAAACAGGGGGGCAGTGCTAGGAGCATGTCCTCCATCTGGTGCAGGGGTCGTGGGGACCCAGCAGGAAAGGGCAGGGGGCTCAATCGAGGGCCTGGAGGATGGGAGAGGTGGTGAGAGAATGTGTCAACTGTGCCAGATTGATGACATGTTTTTGCATTAGGGACATGACCTAAGAACCTTGCTGCAAGCTATGCTGACTGAAATGTCCTTCCCTTTTAATTCTTCAATGGATGATCTTATTTCTCAGATTGATCTGTGTTAAAGCTAATGGGATAGCTGGGACTGAAAAAACTACTTTTAGATTCGGTACAGTGACTCCATGCCTACTAATTTGCTGTGATTCGATTTTCCTGGACTCTGAATGAGTGATGGGCATGTTTCTATCCCCCCATACAAAAAAAGTTAATTAAATGTTTTAAATCTCTCTATTGAGTTGGGGGGTAATTTGGAGAATCTGATTGCTTGTGCAGAAATGGCAGCTACTGACAAGACTTTGGTCTCCAATGGCCTCATCCAATGGCCTCAGCTATGCTAACTTCTGTGAGACTGCTCCACTGGAGCAGTTAGGGGGAGGGATGAGGGAAAGGGGGTAAAGATAGGAGGCAATGTGAGAGATGTTGAGGGCAGGTAAGGTGACATGAGGGCATTCAGGGGCAGAGGGGGTGCCAGGAGACCTTGATAGGGTGCTGGCTGGAACTCCTCAATGCATCACCGTCTATGTTGGCGTGTTGCGTTGGAGGCGTCCCAGCGAGGGGCCTGCTAGTGAAGGTGTCGTATTCTAATGAGTCGTAGCTAAAGAGAGCCCAGAAGCCTGGGGAGCTGGGAAATTGATTAAAATGCAATCTCAGTTTGGAGTTCAATTGCCCTGAAAGCCAAACAGATGGCATGGCGGCGGTGCAGATGGGCTCTGAGGTCTCTATCTACAGACTGGCACCGTGGAGGAGAGCCTGGGGAGGAGATGCACCACTCAGAGAGACAGAGAGAAAGAAAGAAATATAGAGAGACTGTTAAAAAGCAAGCGGAGGTTGAGGCCTGGCAGTTACTCACCCCATCCCTTTTTCACTCTTTCCTTTTTTCACTTTCTTTCATGGTCTTGATTTATTTTGCTATTTGTGTGTCGATCTCTCGCTATACCTCTCCCTCTCTGCTACCGTCTGGTGCTAGTCTTTTACCTCATCATCCTCTTCTTTTATAGTCTCCTCATGTCTTTTTTACTTCTACATTTATGCACTTGCTCTCCCCGTCTCGGTCACTGTTCACAGTTTTATGTCTACAGTGCATTCGGAAAGAATTCAGACACCATGACTTTTTCCACATTTTGTTACATTGCAGCCTTATTCTAAAAAGACAGCTTCATTAAATAGTACCTGCAAAACACCAGTCTCAACGTCAACAGTGAAGAGGCGACTCCGGGAAGTTGGTCTTCTACGCAGAGTTGCAAAGAAAAAGACATATCTCAGACTGGCCAATAAAAAGAAAAGATTAAGATGGGCAAAATAACACAGACACTGGACAGAGGAACTCTGCCTCTTCACTGTTGACTTTGAGAAGGGTGTTTTGCGGGTACTATTTAATTAAGCTTGAGGACTTATGAAGCATCTGTTTCTCAAACTAGACACTTGTCCTCTTGCTCAGTTGTGCACCGGGGCCTCCCAATCCTCTTTCTATTCTGGTTAGAGCCAGTTTGAGCTGTTCTGTAAAGGGACTAGTACACAGCTTTGTACCAGATCTTCAGTTTCTTGGCAATTTTTTCACATGAAACTGCCTTAATTTCTCAGAACAAGAATAGACTGATGGGTTTCAGAAAAAAGTTATTTGTTTCTGGCCATTTTGAGCCCGTAATCAAACCCACAAATGCTGATGCTCCAGATACTCAACAAGAGTAAAGGCCAGTTTTTTTTCTTCTTTAATCAGATCAACAGTTTTCTGGAGTGATGGTTCTTGATAATGGGCCTCTGTACGCCTACGTAGATATTCCATTAAAAATAAGTTGTTTCCAGCTACACTAGTCATTTACAACATTAACAATGTCCACACTGTATTTATGTTAAATTTCATGTTGTTTTAATCGACAGAAAATGTCTATCTAATCTGTTAGTCGGAAGTTTACATACACCTTAGCCAAATACATTTAAACTTTTTCACAATTCCTGACATTTAATCCTAGTAAAAATTCCCTGTCATAGGTCAGTTAGGATCACCACTTTATTTTAAGAATGTGAAATGTCAGAATAATAGTAGAGAGAATGGTTTATTTCAGCTTTTATTTCTTTCATCACATTCCCGGTGGGTCAGAAGTTTACATGCACTCAATTAGTATTTGTTAGCATTGCCTTTAACTTGGGTCAAATGTTTCGGGTAGCCTTCCACAAGCTTCCCACAGTAAGTTGGGTAAATTTTGGCCCATTCCTCCTGGCAGAGCTGGTGTAACTATGTCAGGTTTGTAGGCCTTCTTGCTCACACATGTTTTTTTCAGATCTGCCTACAAATTTTCTATGGGATTGAGGTCAGGGATTTGTGATGGCCACTCCAATACCTTGACTTTATTGCCCTTAAGCCATTTTGCCACAACTTTGGAAGTATGCTTGGGGTCATTGTCCATTTGGAAGACCCATTTGCGACCAGGCTTTAACTTCCTGACTGATGTCTTGAGATGTTGCTTCAATATTTCCACATAATTTCCCTTCCTCATAATACCATCTATTTTGTGAAGTACCCCAGTCCCTCCTGCAGCAAAGCACCCCCACAACATGATGCTGCCACCCCCGAGCTTCACAGTTGGGATGGTGTTCTCCGGCTTTCAAGCCTCCCCCTTTTTCCTCCAAACATAACAATGGCCATCATGGCCAGACAGTTCTATTTTTGTTTCATTCGATCAGGGGACACTCCTCCAAAAAGTATGATCTTTGTCCCCATGTGCAGTTGCAAACCGTAGTCTGGCTTTTTTATGGCGGTTTTGGAGCAGTGGCTTCTTCCTTGCTGAGCGGCCTTTCAGGTTATATCGATAGAGTACTCATTTTACTGTGGATATAGCTTATTTTGTACCTGTTTCCTCCAGCATCTTCACAAGGTCCTTTGCTTCTGTTCTGGGATTGATTTTATTTTTGGGGGGGTGGCAGGGTAGCCTAGTGGTTAAAGCGTTGGATTAGTAGCCCAAAAAAGTTGCTGACAAGGTACAAATCTGTCGTTCTGCCCCTGAACAGGCAGTTAACCCACTGTTCCTAGGCCGTCATTGAAAATAAGAATTTGTTCTTAACTGACTTGCCTATTTAAATAAAGGTAAAATAAAAAAAACTTTTTTTTTTGCACTTTTCGCAGCAAAGTATGTTCATCTCTAGGAGACAGGATGCATCTCCTTCCTGAGCGGTATGACGGCTGCGTGGTCCCATGGTGTTTATACTTACCATTGTTTGTACAGATGAATGTGGTACCTTCAGGCATTTGGAAATTGCTCCCAAGGATGAATGAGACTTGTGGAGGTCTATACCTTTTATCCTGAGGTCTTGACTAATTGCTTTAGATTTTTCCATGATGTCGAACAAAGAGGCACTGAGTTTGAAGGGAGGCCTTGAAATACATCCGTACCTCCAATTCCCTCAAATGATGTCAATTAGCCTATCAGAAGCTTCTAAAGCCATGACATAATTTTCAGGAATTTTCCGAGCTGTTTATTAAAGGCACAGTCAACTTAGCGTATGTTAACTTCTGACCCACTGGAATTGTGATACAGTATAAGTGAAATAATCTGTAAACAATTGTTGGAAAAATTACTTGTGTCATGCACAAAGTAGATGTCCTAACCAACTTACGAAAACTATAGTTTGTTAAACTATAGTTTGAAAAATGAGTTTTAATGACTCCAACCTAAGTGAAAATAAACTTCCAACTTCAACTGTAGATTTAAAAAAATCAGACCCTTTACTCAGTACTTTATTGAAGCACTTTTGGCAGCGATTACAGCCTTGATTCTTTTTAAAATGTTATTTATTTTTATTTCACCTTTATTTAACCAGGTAGGCTAGTTGAGAACAAGTTCTCATTTGCAACTGCGACCTGGCCAAAATAAAGCAAAGCAGTTTGACACAAACAGCAACACAGAGTTACACATGGAATAAACAAACATACAGTAGAAGAAGTCTATATACAGCATGTGCAAATGAGGTAGGATAAGGCAGGTAAGGCAATACATAGGCCATGGTGGCAAAGTAATTACAATATAGCAATTGAACACTGGAATGGTAGATGTTCAGAAGATAAATGTGCAAGTAGAGATACTGGGATGCAACGGAGCAAGATAAATAAATACAGTATGGGGGTGAGGTCGTTGGATGGGCTATGTACAGGTGCAGTGATCTGTGAGTTTCTCTGACAGCTGGTGCTTAAAGCTAGTGAGGGTGATATGAGTCTCCAGCTTCAGTGATTTTTGAAGTTCATTTCAGTCATTGGCAGGAGAGAACTGGAAGGAAAGGCGGCCAAAGGAAGAATTGGCTTTGGGGGTGACCAGTGAGATATACCTGCTGGAACGCGTGCTACGGGTGGGTGCCGCTATAGTGACCAGTGAGCTGAGATAAGGCGGGGCTTTATCTAGCTGGGACTTGTAAATGACCTGGAGCCAGTGGGTTTGGCGATGACTATGAAGCGAGGGACAGCCAACGAGAGCATACAGGTCGCAGTGGTGGATAGTATCTGGGGCTTTGTTGATAAAACGTATGGCACTGTGATAGACTGCATCCAATTTGTTGAGTAGAGTGTTGGAGGCTATTTTGTAAATGACATTGCCGAGGATCGGTAGGATGGTCAGTTGTACGAGGGTATGTTTGGCAGCATGAGTGAAGGATGCTTTGTTGTGAAATAGGAAGCTGATTCTAGATTTAATTTTGGAAAGGAGATGCTTAATGTGAGTCTGGAAGGAGAGTTTAGAGGCTAACCAGACACCTAGGTATTTGTAGTTGTCCACATATTCTAAGTCAACCATCCAGAGTAGTGATGCTGGACTGGCGGGCAGGTGCGGGCAGCGATTGGTTGAAGAGCATGCATTTAGTTTTATCTGCATTTAAGAGCAGTTGGATGCCACGGAAGGATAGTTGTATGGAATTGAAGCTCTTCTGGAGGTTAGTTAACACAGTGTCCAAAGAAGGGCCAGAGGTATACAGAATGGTGTTGTGTGCGTGGAGGTGGATCAGAGAATCACCAGCAGCAAGAGTGACATCATTTTTGTTTTATACAGAGAAGAGAATCGGCCTGAGAATTGAACCCTGTGGCACCCCCATAGAGACTGCCAGAGGTCTGGACAACAGGTTCTCCGATTTGACACACTGAACTCTTATCTGAGAAGTAGTTGGTGAACCAGGCTAGGCAATCATTTGAGAAACCAAGGCTGTTGAGTCTGTCGATAAGAATGTGGTGATTGAGAGAGTCGAAAGCCTTGGCCAGGTTGTTGGATACAGCTGCACAGTAATGTCTCTTATCAATGGCGGTTATGATATTGTTTAGGACCTTGAGCGTGGCTGAGGTGCACCCATGACCAGCTCTGAAACCAGATTCCAAAGCGAAGGTGGTACGGTGGGATTCGAAATGGTCGGTGATCTGTTTGTTAACTTGGCTTTCGAAGACCTTAGAAAGGCAGGGCAGGATAGATATAGGTCTACAACAGTTTGGGTCTAGAGTGTGTCCCAGTTTGAAGAGGGGGATGACCGCGGCAGCTTTCCTATCTATGGGTATCTCAGACGATACTAAAGAGTTTGAACAGGCTAGTAATAGGGGTTGCAACAATTTTGGCAGATAATTTTACAAAGAGATGGTTCAAATTGTCTTGCCCGTCTGTTTGTAGGGTTCCAGATTTTGCAGCTCTTTCAGAACATCAGCTATCTGGATTTGGGTGAAGGAGAAATGGGGAAGGCTTGGGCGAGTTGCTGTGGAGGGCTGTTGATCGGGGAAGGGGTGACAGTGTTTCCTAGCCTCAGTGCATTGGGCAGCTGGGGGGAGGTGCTCTTATTCTCCATGGACTTTACAGTGTCCCAGAACTTTATTGAGTTTGTGCTACAGGATGCAAATTTCTGCTTGAAGAATATAGCCTCCTAACTGCCTGTGTATATTTGTTCCTATCTTCCCTGAAAAGTTGCATATCACGGGGGCTATTCGATGCTAATGCAGAACGCCACAGGATGTTTTTGTGCTGGTCAATGGCAGTCAGGTTGGGAGAGAACCAAGGGTTATATCGGTTCATGGTTAAAAAAAATTGAATGGGGCATACTGGATGGAGAGGAAGGCACTTTTAAAGAATAACCAGGCATCCTCTACTGTCGGCATGAGGTCAATATCCTTCCAGGATACCCGGGCCAGGTTGATTTAGAAAGGCCTTCTCGCCCAAGTGTTTTAGGGAGCGTTTGACAGTGATGAGGGTTGGTCGTTTGACCGCAGACCCATTACGGATGCAGGCAATGAGGCAGTGATGGCTGATATCTTGGTTGAAAACAGCAGAGGTGTATTTGGAGGGCAAGTTGGTTAGGATGATATCAATGAGGGTGCCCGTGTTTATGGATTTGGGGTTGTACCTGGTGGGTTCATTGATAATTTGTGTGAGATTGAGGGCATCAAGTTTAGATTGTTGAATGGCTGGGGTGTTCAGCATGTCTCAGTTTAGGTCACCTAGCATCACAAGCTCTGAAGATAGATGGGGGGGCAATCAATTGACATATGGTGTCCAGGGCATAACTGAGGGCAGAGGGTGGTCTATAGCAAGTGGCAATGGTGAGAGACTTGTTTCTGGAAAGGTTCATTTTTTAAAGTAGAAGCTCGAATTGTTTGGGCACAGACCTGGATAGTAAGACGGAACTCTTCAGACTATCTCTGCAGTAGATTGTAGACTGCACTGCCCCCTTTGGCAGTTCTATCTTGTCGAAACATATTATATTATAGTTAGGTATGGAATTTTCAGGGGTTTTGGTGGTCTTCCTAAGCCAGGGTTCAGACATGGCTAGGACATCCAGGTTGGCAGAGTGTGCTAAAGCAGTGAATAAAACAAACTCAGGGAGGAGGCTTCTAATGTTAACATGCATGAAACCAAGACTTTTACGCTTACAGAAGTCAACAAATGAGAGTACCTGGGGAGTAGGAGTGGAGCTAGGCACTGCAGGGCCTGGATTAACCTCTACATCACCAGAGGAACAGAGGAGGAGTGGGATAAGGGTACAGCTAAAAGCTATCAGAACTGGTCACCTAGTGCGTTCGGAACAGAGAGTAAAAGGAGCAGGTTTCTGGGCGCGATAGAATAGATTCAAGGCATAATGTACAGACAGAGGTATGGTAGGATGTGAGTACATTGAAGGTAAACCGAGGCATTGAGTAATGATGAGAGAGATATTGTCTCTAGAGATGTTTAAACCAGGTGATGTCACCGCATATGTGGGAGGTGAAACTAGTTGGTTAAGGCATATTGAGCAGGGCTAGAGGCTCTACAGTGAAATAAGACAATCACTAACCAGGACTGTAATGGATAAGGCATATTGATATTAGGGAGAGGCATGCGTAGCCTGGTGATCATAGGGGTCCAGTGAGTGGTTGGGCTGGCTGGAGACGCGACGATTCAGACAGCTAGTAGGCCGGGGCTAGCAAGCTAGCAGAAGGGCCTTAGAGGGACGTCTCAATGGAGGAAAAGTCTGTTTTAGCCTCCGTGTGTGGTGACGTCGATAGAACCAGTCGTGATGGGTTAGTAGGGTTCCGAGTAGCAGAGGGGTCCAAGTCCAATTGGCAAAATAGGTATAGAGGACCAAGAAATTGTCCGATGGGTGTATACAGCTAACAGTCCAATATTCTCTAGACAGCTAGCGGGCTGCGGCTAGCAGATGGGCATTCAGGGGACGTCATGGTGTAGGGGCCAGTTGAGTACCCCCTGGAGCAGATCACGTCGTAGTCCGGTTGTGAAGGACCGGCGGGGTTCCGTGCCCCGTACCGGCAGTAGAAGGTGTCCGGCTATTGTATCTCATTCTTATTGGGTATGACGCTACAAGCTTGGCACTCCTGTATTTGGGGAGTTTCCCCCTTTCTTCTCTGCAGATACTTTCAGGTTGGATGGGGAGTGTCGCTGCACAGCTATTTTCAGTTCTCTCCAGAGATGTCCGATCTGGTTCAATTCTGGGCTCTGGCTGGGCCACTCAAGTACATTGAGACTTGTCCCGAAGCCACTCCTGCGTTATCTTGGCTGTGTGCTTAAGGTCCTGAGTGATCTGGAGCAGATTTTCATCAAGGATCTCTCTCTACTTAGCTCTGTTCATCTTTCCCTCGATCCTGACTCGTCTCCCAGTCCCTGCCCCGCAGCATTATGCTGCTCCCACCATCGTGCTTCACTGTAGGGATAGCGCCAGGTTTCCCCCAGACGTGCCGCTTGGCATTCAGGCCAAATATTTAAATCTTGGTTTCATCAGACCAGAGTGTCTTGTTTCTCATGGTCGGAGAGTCCTTTAGGTGCCTTTTGGGAAACTCCAAGTGGGATGTGATGTGCCTTCTACTGAGGAGTGGATTTCGTCTTGCCACTCTACCATAAAGGCCTGATTGGTGGAGTACTGCAGAGATCGTTGTCCTTCTGGAAGGTTCTTCCATCTCCACAGAGGAACTCTGGAGCTCTGTCATTGTGACCATCAGGTTATCTGTCCATTCCTTAACCAAGGCCCTTCTCCCCCGATTGTGCAGTTTGGCTGGCGGCTAGCTCTAGGAAGAGTCTTGGTGGTTCCAAACTTCTTCCATTTAAGAATGATGGAGGCCACTGTGTTCTTTGGGACCTTCAATGCTGCAGACATTTTTTGGTACCCTCGATCTCATGGCTTGGTTTTTGATCTGACATTCACTGTCAACTGTGGGACATTTATAGAGGCAGGTGTGTGCTTTTCTAAATCATGTCCAATCAATTGAATTTACAACAGGTGAACACCAATCAAGTTGTAAAACAACTGAGGTCACTTCTGGTGACTTTTTAAAAGGACATTCTACACCAAAATCAATTTAAATTAAATTCTGGTGACACCATCCAAAATATAATTTTCCCTTTAAAAGCATTATAACCTGAATCTCAACTAATGCAGCATTGCGTCATTCAATAAATAGGCTGCCCATCTGCATTTACCTAATTGAAACACCCCAAAATATTCTACAAATACACGTTTAAACTTGCCACTTCAGGTGTTTTTCTGGATCAAAATGGGGCTTAGGTGGTGGGTGTGGTGGTGGGCTTAGTCAATGATGCAGTCTCCGACCTAAAATTGTAGTGGCTCTCCTCTTGGCCGCAGAGACATTTGACTATTTTAAAGATAATTTCCTATGAAAAATGAATGTTCCTTTAACATTGATAAAGTTTGATCATAAAGTTACTCGTCTCCCCCGTATCAAACACTTGCATTCAGGAGGCAGGATTATTAATGGTATAGGGTGACGTCATAATTTTAATACACCAACGGTAACATGATATTTTCTTCCCTAATTTAAATAAGTACCGTAACCAACATCAAAGAAGGAGTGGTTGCAGAGGGGTGTGATTTAAATAGCTAGAGAGCTACTCTTCTGTTGGGAACATTTGACTGTAGGGTGTCAGTAAATATAATTCAATGTTTACCATATTCATCTATAGCAAAGATACTTATGTTTTCCCTTTTCATCTGTGTCTGTTGTTGGCTAGTTACTTGCTAGCTAGGTCTTCAGCCAGAATGGAACAAAGGGGGGCAAGGGTCATTCAAAGCTCCAACTCAGTTGTCATGTCAACACACCTGTTTAGTGCTGCTGTGTACCACATCACAGAAGATGATCTTAGTTGTTAAGGTTAAAACAGATTTTTTTTTTACAATCCTGATTTACAAAAAAGAAAATATTAACTAGGATATCTGAAAAGCCACAGCATGTTGATTGTTAATTCAACATGCTGTGCCTTTTCAGATATCATAGTATGATGGTGGGTTAGGATAAATCATTTATATAGGTCAGTTATAAGGTCGGTGCTGAGTACAAAGGGATAAAATCAGTTTACACCACTTTTTTAAACTCATGTTTAGTCTATGAGACCAGGCTAACACACTAAATGTAAATCCGGGTCACTCAAATTAGTATTATATGTTATGTTTGGTATGGTTACATAAGACCAGATGGTTACTTAAGGCAAAAATGAAAGTAGGGTGGTTGTTCTTGGTGGATGGGCAGGCATATAACGCCAATGTTTAGCAACCCGAAGGTTTAGATTTCAAATCTCATCACTGATAACTTTAGCATTTTAGCTAATTAGCAACTTTTCAACTACTTAAAAAAAATGTGTTTGTTCTTTTTTTGAGAAATTGATATAGGGGAGACACTGACTCAGGCCGACTGTCTGTAGACCGTCAATGCGACTGTTGCACATTTTCATCCTGCTATTCTTCCTCACATCTCTTCACCTTCTTTCACATTCTTCCATCTCTCTCTCGCTTTCTCTCTTGCTCTCTCGCTCTCCTCTCTAGATGTCTACAGAGCAGTTGGAGGCGTATGTCAACAGTCAGTTTGATGAGCTCCACCGGCTAGTTCGTCTGGAGGAGAAGAGGACCCTCCACCTAGTGGACCTGAAGGAAGCCTTCCTGACCGCCGCCGCCGCCGAGAAGATCGCTGAGATCACCGTCCACACCGAGCGGCTCCAGGAGGAGATGGCCTGTATCACGCAGCAGCTGGGCCAGCTGGACCAGGCCGAGGCACAGCCTGGAGCCGGAGTAGCCGCCCTAGCCCAGGGAGGACCATGGCCCAGACCAGCGGTGAGGCACCTCTCCCTTATACACCACCATTGTCAGGGTAGATGTTACCACTGTAGGTACTGATCTTGGATCAGTGCATCATTGGGTGTGTAACGCAGCACCGACCTTATAACTGACCTTATAACTGACCTATATAAATGTTTCATCCTAGCCCACCATCATACTAGGATATCTGAAAAGCCACGGCATGTTGATTGGTAATTCAACATGCTGTGCCTTTTCAGATATCCTAGTATGATGGTGGGTTAGGATAAAACATTTATATAGGTCAGTTATAAGGTCGGTGCTGAGTACAAAGGGATAAAATCAGTTTACACCACTTTTTTAAACTCATGTTTAGTCTATGAGACCAGGCTAACACACTAAATGTAAATCCGGGTCACTCAAATTAGTATTATATGTTATGTTTGGTATGGTTACATAAGACCAGATGGTTACTTAAGGCAAAAATGAAAGTAGGGTGGTTGTTCTTGGTGGATGGGCAAGCGTATAACGCGAATGTTTAGCAACCTGAAGGTTTAGATTTCAAATCTCATCACTGATAACTTTAGCATTTTAGCTAATTAGCAACTTTTCAACTACTTACTGCTTTTTAGCAACTTTGCAACTACTTAGCATGTTAGCTAACCCTAACCTCGCTAATATTAGCCAGCTAGCTAAAGTTGGCCACCTAGCTAGATTTGCAACATATCATACGTTTTGCAAATTCGTAACATATTATATAATTTGCAAATTCGTAACATGTAATACGAATTGTAATTCATAACATATCATATAAAATGGGTGATGGTTATCCACAAATTAATACAAACTATATGAAACGTAACATATGATACTAAATGGATTGTCCCGGATTTACCCACAGAATAATACAAAATGCCCTGAGACCAGGTTTTTTATTTGGGAAGCTGCTTGTGTAAAACTAGGGTGGGTTCTTAGATGTAAACATGTTTAGCACTGCATAGCTGGGAGCTTAAGTGTAACTATGTATGTCCTCTGGCTGCTTGTCAGGTACACACACACACAGAGAGAGAGAGACACCAGCTGGAAATACTCTTCTACATACCAATCCCTGCCAAGGTTACTTTCTCATACGCCCACACCATTATTCGCACACTCATACAGTGACACACTGACATTTACATACGTACACATTTACAAACACATACACATGCATTCTCACTCACTCACATGCACACACCCCCTCCCCATTCCCCTCCCCACCCACTCCTCCTCCCTCATACTAGTTAAGAGGCGTTCCCAGGCAGCGTAGCCTAGTGGTTAGAGCGTTGGACTGGTAACCAGAAGGTTGCGAGTTCAAACCCCCGAGCTGACAAGGTACAAATCTGTCATTCTGCCCCTGAACAGGCAGTTAACCCACTGTTCCCAGGCCGTCATTGAAAATAAGAATGTGTTCTTAACTGACTTGCCTGGTTAAATAAAGGTTAAAAAATTTAAAAAATTAAAAGAGAAGGCTCTTATTTCTACAGGGGTAAATTAAAAGATCCTCCTGGCCCATTACTCAACTGCTATAGTTTAACTGTTGGAGACTGGACTATTGTCTTCCCTGGTGGAGCCTCTCAGGCATGAGCCAGTCAGGGTGGCTGGCAGTCAGGGAGAGACGGAGGGATGTAGTAATGGCTGTGGCCAGCCTGCAGATTGCTTTCCTGGGTGAAATTTTCGGCTCGCGGTGGTCCGAGTTCATTAAGGGCCTAATTGAATGGTGATGGTTGCCCTGTTTCTTCTCTCCTGTAAGTCATTTCTGCTTTGAGTAATGCCCCGCTGTGACTTAGAGATGTCTATAGGAGAGAGATGTACAGTGTTTGAGATGCCTTAGGGATATATGTGTGTGTATGATGAGGTACAAATAGAAACATTTGTGTGTGTGCAAGAGATACAAGATAGGGAACGAGTTAGAGAGAAGACCCTAATACCAATTTATACACACAATCTAATCACATTTTCGAGCGCGTTTCAGTTCTAGCCATCTGTATTCTCTGATGTAGTGGCCCCACTATCTACTTACAAGATGGAAAAGATGCCAACTGCAGATCTGAGAGAGGAAAGCAACAGAAACGCACTGTATGAATACCAACAGACCAGCAACCACAAACCACATCTGAAAGAATAAGACTATGGAAATCATTTAGGATGGAATAATATCATCCCGATCATTATCCTTCCTCAAACCCCTCTCTAAAGCATACTTCTCATAATTGAGATGAGTCCGCTTGCTTTAGATCAGGCAAACGTAGTGAATATTACTGGAAATGTTCGAAGGATTTTAGGTAATCTATCACAAGACATCTAGTTTCCCTTTTGGGTACTTCGGATCATCACAGGTGTCTGTCATTTTCTCTGGCCCTCTGTTTTGCCTTTTCACATGTAAAATATATAACATGGTTTTTAAACAAAAAATAGAATGACAAAGCTGTAAAACCATTATCCTAAATATATACCATCAACTTAGTGAATGCCACTGGTGTTTAATATGAGGGCTTCAGCATGAATTGTACTATGTCAATATGTCTTTGTTGAAAATGTTTTGTCGCCAAACTGGTGGCAGTTTTGAAAAAAAAGTCAATAGTTGGAAGAGTTGCAGAGTTAATTGAAAATAATGCCATTGTTGATTAGATGCTTTTTTTTCCATAAATTAGGCTATTTTCTATTGAACCATATGGTCTATCCTCCAGAAACTCATGGGAAATATGGACACAATTTAGAAAAATTTATACTATACATGAATAGTTTTTGAAAAGTTATTCAAGTGTAAATTACCAAAGTTACCATAGATTGTCATACATGACTTGTTAATTACCCAAATTATCTGATAGTTTTGCAATTTTAGGCAAAAACATTAACATAATCCCATAATTTATCCTATAAAATACATACTAGTTTGAGAAGTCCAGAGAATGATGCTTGTGCGTGTGTGTTTGTGTTAATGCTCGCTAGGAAATTAGCCTAAATAGAGGTAAAGCTGATAAAGAATGGGCCAGCTGTTATGGCAGTTGCTGTGTACATTTATTACAGAATGAATGGGCTCCTGTTTTGCAGTGTAATCTACAGATCTGTCATTAAATCAATAGAGAGCGGGGCGGGCTGGCGGGTGGTAGGTAGGTATGTAGGCAAGTAGCTCTACAGACGTACGCCCGCTGTGTTTACCCTCCAAACACCACCCACCATGATTACTGAGCACTGATCTGTCACCCCGGAGGAAATCATCCCTCAGCCTGTCTGACAGAACACACACACAAAGTCTCACATAGCACATGCACACAACCACACACATAGTCAGAGAATACACACACACTGCAGAACACACACAGCTAAGCATACAGACAAATACACACTGCAGAGCATAAACACACACAGCAAAGTGCACAGACTGGAATGATACCCATACAGATAGACAATCATGCACACTGACCCTCTCACATGCCACAGTGCACCAATACACAGACTAACACGTTCCATTGAATTGTGTGAGATGTGTTTGCACCCATATGAATCTGTGTTAGTGTGCATACTAGAATGAGTGTGGCTGTTTGTTTGAGCAAGTTACAGTAGTTTCCTCATTTGTACATGCATGCCTGTGTGTGAGCAAGTGAGTGTTTGACAATAGAGAGTAGAAGCAGTGGGTACAATCATGTGTAAAGCCTCCTGGCCTCAAACTGGCCTCGGACAGGGTCCAATCAGCCATTAGCTTGTCATTAGATGCCCAGTGTGCTGACCGTGTTGACCCAGGCCTCAACCTGACCTGCTCCTAAACCAGACCAATCATGTCAGATCTTTTCACATCAGAGCTGACCTGATTGGTCAAAAGTGAAAAAAAATCAGATTTCTATCAAATGTATTTATAAAGCCCTTTTTACATCAGCAGAGGTCACAAAGTGCTTATACAGAAACACAGCCTAAAACGCCAAGGCAATGCAGATGTAAAAGCACAGGAATTGTGCTGCCAGTCTAAATGCAGCCATAGAGAGAGAAATGAATGCCATCACTGTAGATATCACTCATTTGACATTTCACCAGTCTCAATCAGACCTGGGTTACTATAGTAAACTAGACCCCACCCATCTGGCCCACCCAGCCTCACAATATGTTCTTATTTTTACAATTGATTTTAGTTCTGCACCTATTCAAATTAGATTTTAATATCAAATAGTCCACTTTTAACTAAGTGGGAAGAAGGAGGGTAGTTCTGTTCATTGTGTCTTGATTGTGGACTACAGGAAAAGGAGGACCGAGCAAGCCCCCATTCTCATCGACGGGGCTGTAGTGGAGTAGGTTGAGAGCTTCAAGTTCCTTGGCGTCCACATCACCAACAAAAGACAGTACTGTGCAGCCGTCTTCATCGACCTTGCCAAGGCTTTCGACTCTGTCAATCACCATATTCTTATCGGCAGACTCAGTAGCCTCGGTTTTTCGGATGACTGCCTGGCCTGGTTCACCAATTACTTTGCAGACAGAGTTCAGTGTGTCAAATCGGAGGGCATGCTGTCCGGTCCTCTGGCAGTCTCTATGGGGGTGCCACAGGGTTCAATCCTCGGGCCGACTCTTTTCTCTGTATATATCAATGATGTTGCTCTTGCTGCGGGCGATTCCCTGATCCACCTCTACGCAGACGACACCATTCTATATACTTCCGGCCCGTCCTTGGACACTGTGCTATCTAACCTCCAAACGAGCTTCAATGCCATACAACACTCCTTCCGTGGCCTCCAACTGCTCTTAAACGCTAGTAAAACCAAATGCATGCTTTTCAACCGTTCGCTGCCTGCACCCGCACGCCTGACCAGCATCACCACCCTGGATGGTTCCGACCTTGAATATGTGGACATCTATAAGTACCTAGGTGTCTGGCTAGACTGTAAACTCTCCTTCCAGACTCATATCAAACATCTCCAATCGAAAATCAAATCAAGAATCGGCTTTCTATTCCGCAACAAAGCCTCCTTCACTCATGCCGCCAAACTTACCCTAGTAAAACTGACTATCCTACCGATCCTCGACTTCGGCGATGTCATCTACAAAATTGCTTCCAACACTCTACTCAGCAAACTGGATGCAGTTTATCACAGTGCCATCCGTTTTGTCACTAAAGCACCTTATACCACCCACCACTGCGACTTGTATGCTCTAGTCGGCTGGCCCTCGCTACATATTCGTCGCCAGACCCACTGGCTCCAGGTCATCTACAAGTCCATGCTAGGTAAAGCTCCGCCTTATCTCAGTTCACTGGTCACGATGGCAACACCCATCCGTAGCACGCGCTCCAGCAGGTGTATCTCACTGATCATCCCTAAAGCCAACACCTCATTTGGCCGCCTTTCGTTCCAGTTCTCTGCTGCCTGTGACTGGAACGAATTGCAAAAATCGCTGAAGTTGGAGACTTTTATCTCCCTCACCAACTTCAAACATCTGCTGTCTGAGCAGTTAACCGATCGCTGCAGCTGTACATAGTCTATCGGTAAATAGCCCACCCATTTTTACCTACCTCATCCCCATACTGTTTTTATTTATTTACTTTTCTGCTCTTTTGCACACCAATATCTCTACCTGTACATGACCATCTGATCATTTATCACTCCAGTGTTATTAATCTGCAAAATTGTAATTATTCGCCTACCTCCTCATGCCTTTTGCACACAATGTATATAGACTCCCCTTTTTTTTCTTTTTTTTTCTACTGTGTTATTGACTTGTTTATTGTTTACTCCATGTGTAACTCTGTGTTGTCTGTTCACACTGCTATGCTTTATCTTGGCCAGGTCGCAGTTGCAAATGAGAACTTGTTCTCAACTAGCCTACCTGGTTAAATAAAGGTGAAATAAAAATTTTAAAATGTAAAAAAATAACATGGTTCAAGGACACCAAGACAGTCGTGAAGAGGGCACGACAAAACAACCTATTCCCCCTCAAGAGACTGAAAATATTTGGCTTGGGTCCTCAGATCCTCAAAAGGTTCGACAGCTGTATCATCGAGAGCATCCTGACGGTTTGCATCACTGCCTGGTATGGCAACTTCTCGGCCTCTGACCGCAAGGCACTACAGAGGGTAGTGCGTACGGTACATCACTGGGGCCAAGCTTCCTGCCATCCAGGACCTCTTTATCAGGCGGTGTCAGAGAAAGGCCCTAAAAATTGTCAGACTCCAGCCACCCTAGTCATAGACATAGACTGTTCTCTCTGCTACCGCATGGCAAGCGGTACCGGAGCTCCAAATCTAGGTCCAAGAGGCTTCTGAGCAGCTTCTTCCCCGAAGTCATAAGACTCTTGAACATCTAATCAAATGTCTACCCATATTATTTCCATTGCCCCTCCCTCTTCTACGCTGCTGCTACACTCTGTTATTATCTATGCATAGTCACTCTACCTACATTACATATTACCTCAATTACCTCGACTAACCGGTGCCCCCGCACATTGACTCTACCGGTACCCCCTGTATATATCCTCGCTGTTGTTATTTTACTGCTGCTCTTTAATGATTTTTTTTACTTTTATTTCTTTTTTTAGGTATTTTCTGAAAACATTGTTGGTTAAGGTCTTGTAAGTACGCATTTCACTGTAAGGTCTACACCTGTTTTATTCGGCGCATGTGACAAATAACATCATTTGATTTAATTTGTTTTAATGAAAAGGAGCCGAGAGATGGAGTTAGCAGGGCCCTCCAGGGGAAGCTACAGTATCGTACTGTCTTGTTAGTCTCTGCGGTTCTCCTCTATAGCTGGCGGCTGCATGGTGACTGAGGTGGCTGCTTGTGGCTGCTAATTAAAGTGTGAACAGTGTCTACTGTCAGAGAACTGATCCACCACTGGGCTCATTTACTCTCCTCTCATGTAACACACCGATATCTTTGAGAATAGCTTTTGATATGGGATGTCAGCTGTGTGATGTCTTGCCATCTGTGTAGATGTTTGATTGTGTCAGTGTCAACCACAGTGCTATGGTGTTATAGTCTCCTGTATTTAAACTGCTGTTTCTCTTGCCTTTTTCAGCAGCGCGACATTGAGGCCAGGCCAAGGTAAGACTGATTCATAACAACCTCTTTTATAGCATCTGGCAGAACTGGGAGAAAAATACCCTTTTAAATCCCCACACTCAGGTGGTTTTACAGTGGGCTTACAGGGAGAGGGGATCAGTATGCGACACACATCCATGCTCACACTCACACGTACAGTAAACTCACACATGCACTCCTCTCTCACACACACACACACACACACACACACACACACACACACACACACACACACACACACACACACACACACACACACACACACACACACACATTTGTTTTACTATCCTTGTGGGGACCAAACAATTGATTCCCATTCAAAATTCCTATTTTCCCTAACCTTAACTCCTAATACTAACCCAAATTGCAAACCTAAACCTAACAGACGTTGCTTTTACTGTCTTTGTGAGGACCAGAATTCCTCACAAGGATGATAAAACAAAGAACGTGAGGACATTTCGCCGGTCCCCACAAGGAATAAGGCAATAGCCAAATGTCCCCACTTTCCTTGTTTTACAATCATTGTGAGGACTTGTGGTCCCCACAAGGATAGTAAAAGCTAAAAACACACACACACACTTCTCTCTCCAGCCCTTGCACAGTGTCCCCCCCCTCCTTTTCTCCTCCCCTTTAGTACTGTATGTGTGTCACGTCCGTGGCCCAGCCAGGCAATTAGCTGCTCTAATCTCTGTCCCCGCTGGAATTAAATGCTTGAAAAGGTGACGACTTGCCCTCTTTAATCACACGGCAACACAGAATGACCTGCCCCTGTCCGCTTCATTGGACACTGGGCCGAGCCGGGCTGGATGCTGGAGAGACACACTGTCCACTAGTGTGTGGTCAAGCTGTAGTCTGATTATTGGGGTCAACTCAAGCCTTCAGGTGGATCGACCGTGCTTCGGCAGCACGGTCTGTGTTGTAGTAAGCTGGTCTGGTAGGTAGTCGTGTAGGGGGTGTGTGTGTCTTGTCTGTCTGTCTGCCTGCCTACTATCTGTAAGTCTGTCTGTTCATCCTGTTGTCCATCTGTCCACCTGTCTCTCTCTTGTAAAGGTGTAGGTGTAACAGATAGCCTTTACCCAGTCACACACGTATTGATTCCCTGACACTGACATGGATCTCAGAGGAGCTGCTCGCTCGGAGCAGCTGCCGTCCCATCACCCCCTGCTGTGTCCCTTTGGTGTGTGTGTCTCTCCCGGCCTTGATGTCAGGCTGCCTCCCCACCTCTCTCTCACTCATACACACACATGCACACGCACACACTCACTCGCTCGCTCAGTAAAGGTCTGAGACACAGGCAGTGCCTCTGTCTGCCTTTCTGAAATGTCAGCCTCAGTATATCCGGTGGGAAATAAATGCTTTATCTGAAAGGGACTTTGTGGTTGAATAAAGGTTAAAGAAGACTGTGTCTTTTAAGACCGACACCATCAACAAGCTTTGAACTAAAAGCTTTAGAGAAAGAAAACACAGAGCTGTCTGTATCTTTGTAATGTTGTTGGATTTTCAGAACAGATAAGTGATAACACAAATAACCAAATAGCAGCTACGGCAGGGAAACTGAATAAACACATCAATCAGCATTGCCTTGTTTTGTCACACACCTGCAGAATATGGAGCAAGTACATAGAGGAGTTGGAGTATTTGTTTTGGAGAAATGTACAATATTTGCAGATTCTAGTGTTTTGTTTTTAATGGCCCTGACCCAGCCATGGAGAGGCCCAGTATAACTGCCAGCTCAGGGGCTGTAACTGATGGGCCTGCCAATGGTAATGCTGAGACCCAAGCACAATCCACTACTCTCTATCCAGACCAGATGGCTGAGAATTGGGACCCCACGGTTGGATAACGCTTCTACAATGCCCTTGGTCAAGGTTAACCCACATAGATAGATAGATATCTAACACACACACACGCACACACTCTCTACCAGTCAAAGGTTTTAGAACACCTACTCATTCACAGGTTGTTGTTTTTGTTTTTTTAACTATTTTCTACATTGTAGAAGAATAGTGAAGATATCAAAATTATGGAATGACACATATGGAATCATGTAGTAACCAAAAAAGTGTTAAACCACAGGATTCTGCAGCGATACGCCATCCCATCTGGTTTGCGCTTAGTGAGACTGTTTTTCTACAGGACAATGGCACGACACACCTCCAAGATGTGTAAGGGCTATTTACCAAGAAGGAGAGTGATGGAGTGCTGCATCAGATGACCTGGCCTCCACAATCCCCCGATCTCAACAAAATGTAGATAGTTTGGGATGAGTCTGACCGCAGAGTGAAGGAAAGCATCCAACAAGTGCTCAGCATATGTGGGAACTCCTTCAAGACTATTGGAAAAGCATTCCAGGTGAAGCTGGTTGAGTGAATGCCAAGCGAGTGCAAAGCTGTCATCAATGCAAAGGGTGGCTATTTGAAGAACCTCAAATATAAAATATATTTGGATTTGTTTAACACTTTTTTTGGTTACTACATGATTCCATATGTGCTATTTCGAGGTTTTGATGTCTTCACTATTATGCTACAATGTAGAAAATAGTACAAATAAAGAAAACCCCTTGAATGAGTAGGTGTTCTAATACGATAGTGTACACAAATGTATGCACACACTCATACATGTATGCACATACACTACTCTTTTCCATCTTCATAAAATGCTGTGGATGCAGAATTTAGCCCAGCTCCCTGCCTGGATGAAGGCATCAGATACCAACACGTATAAAACATAATGAAGTCCTAATGCAAGAAGAACGGGAACTAAAGGAAGGAGAGAGGGAGGAATGTGACTGGGAAAGTGGAGGGAATACATGTCTTTTTCATTTCTGTAGGGTTATAGCTTACAAGCTTACAATTGTTGTGAAGAAGGCTTCAGGGCGCCCAAGAAAGTCCAACAGACCGTCTCCTAAAGTTGATTCAGCTGCGGGATTGGGGCACCACCAGTACAGAGCTTGCTCAGGAATGGCAGCAGGCAGGTGTGAGTGCATCTGCATGCACTGTGAGGTGAAGACTTTTGGAGGATGGCCTGGTGTCAAGAAGTGCAGCAAAGAAGCCACTTCTCTCCAGAAAAAACATCAGGGACAGACTGATATTCTGCAAAAGGTACAGGGATTGGACTGCTGAGGACTGGGGTAAAGTCATTTTCTCTGATGATTCCCCTTTCCGATTGTTTTGGGGCATCCGGAAAAAAGCTTGTCTAGAGAATACATGGTGAGTGCTGCCATCAGTCCTGTGTCATGCCAACAGTAAAGCATCCCGAGACCATTCATGTGTGGGGTTGCTTCTCAGCCAAGGGAGTGGGCTCCCTCACAATTTTGCCTAAGAACACAGCCATGAATAAAGAATGGTACCAACACATCCTCAGAGAGCGACTTCTCCCAACCATCCAGGAACAGTTTGGTGACGAACAATGCCTTTTCCAGCATGATGGAGCACCTTGCCATAAAGCAAAAGTGATAACGAAGTGGCTATGGGAACCAAACATCGATATTTTGGGTGCATGACCAGGAAACTCCCCAGACCTTATTCCCATTGAGAACTTGTGGTCAATCCTCAAGAGGCGGATGGACAAACACACACCCCACAAATTCTGACAAACTCCAAGCATTGATTATGCAAGAATGGGCTGCCATCAGTCAGGATGTGGCCCAGAAGTTAATTGACAGCATGCCAGGGTGGATTTCAGAGGACTTGAAAAAGAAGGGTCAACACTGCAAATATTTACTCTTTGCATCAACTTCATGTAATTGTCAGTAAAAGCCTTTGACACTTATGAAATGCTTATGATTATACTTCATTGTTCCATAGTAACATCTGACAAAAATATCTAGACACTGAGGCAGCAGAATTTTTGTGAAAATTCTCAAAACCTTTGGCCACGACTGTACTCTTCTCCCTAGCTTCCTCTCCCCTGTGTTATTGAGGTGTTAGTGATGAGCCTCTCTCCCTAGTCCCCTCTCCCCAGTGTTAGTGAGAAGCCTCTCACCCTAGTCCCCTCTCCTCAGTGTTAGTGAGGAGCCTCTCTCCCTAGTCCCCTCTCCCCAGTGTTAGTGATGAGCCTCTCTCCCTAGTCCCCTCTCCTCGGTGTTAGTGATGAGCCACTCTCCCTAGTCCCCTCTCCTCAGTGTTAGTGAGGAGCCTCTCTCCCTAGTCCCTCTCCCCAGTGTTAGTGATGAGCCTCTCTCCCTAGTCCCCTCTCCCCAGCGTTAGTGATGGTCCCCTCTCCCCAGTGTTAGTGAGGAGCCTCTCTCCCTAGTCCCCTCTCCCCAGTGTTAGTGATGAGCCTCTCTCCCTAGCCCCCTCTCCCCAGTGTTAGTTCTA
This sequence comes from Oncorhynchus tshawytscha, assembly GCF_018296145.1. Lineage (NCBI taxonomy): Eukaryota > Metazoa > Chordata > Actinopteri > Salmoniformes > Salmonidae > Oncorhynchus > Oncorhynchus tshawytscha. The sequence goes on along the minus strand of NC_056434.1, from coordinate 36,425,977 downwards.
CATAGACACAGGTCATGACCATACTTGTCATCTGGCTCTAATTGCACAATTGAAGCCTCTTTATGAACTTGGTCATGGTTTGCCTGTTTGTGTGCTAATGATGTATTATGAGATTCTCTTTAATTGAATCAATTTATATCCTACCAAGAGGTGCCATTGCCCCCCTTGCACAGCTCTCACATAATACACCACACACACATTGATTTGGTTAATGGTTTCTCATCATCCTCCCTGAGCCCCCTTGAAATAACTCTTCCCTGATCAGAGAGTGGTGTTGGTTTGGGAGATGGTAGGCCCACTGATCAATAGTTTGTGTGTGCGCATGGGTGTGTGTTAGTTTGTTCTGATCGATGGAGGAACAGGAGAGGTGCTTAGCGTCTCCACACACACCTCCTCAAAGCATCCTGGGACAGCAGGGGATGGGCCATAAACGGTTCATTTCACAGAGCCAATGTGTCTCCCTGGAGAATATAGGAGGATTGGAGAGAAAAGAGAGAAAGGGGGAGAGGGACAGCAAAATAGGTGAGACGGAGGGGGAGTGCATGAGACGGAGGGAGGGAGAGCGAGACAGAGACATTGTACAACTTTGCAAATGAGAAGGGTGAGTTGTACTAAAGAAAGGAAATGAAACATCCCAATTGATTGAGTCTCTACATCTCTAAAAGTTTATCATTGCTTGCATTTTTAGATTGTTTTTCACCCTGGGTGAGTTGCAAGTTATGCTAGACAGGTGGTCCTTAAGGGACGAAGATTAGGAGAGCAGGGTTTCTGTTAGTTTTCTGATAAAAAGAGAGGCTGGACATTCACTGAGGCCTATGCCACCGGAATCTTCAATAATTTTGGTAATTAACAGAATCTATGGCAGTCTACCAAATGTATGTAGTTCTGTTTTTGAGCTGTTCTTGTCTATTAATGTTCTGTACTATTTCATGTTTTGTGTGGACCCCAGGAAGAGTAGCTGCTGCTTTTGCAACAGCTAATGGGGATCCTAATAAAATACCCCAAAAATACCAAATCATAACTTTGGTAATTTATACTTGAATAACTTAACTTGAATAACTGTTCATATACAGTACCAGTCAAAAGTTTAGACACACCTACTCATTCAAGGGTTCTTCTTTATTTTTGCTATTTTCTACATTGTAGAAATTATGGAATAACACATATGGAATCATGTAGTAACCAAAAAAGTATTAAAGAAATCCAAATATATTTTTGATTCTTGAAAGTAGCCACCCTTTGCCTTTACGACAGCTTTGCACACTCTTGGCATTCTCTCAACCAGCTTCACCTGGAATTATTTTCCAACAGTCTTGAAGGAGTTCTCATACATGTGTAACACTTGTTGGATGCTTTTCCTTCACTCTGTGGTCCAACTCAACCCAAACCATCTCAATTGTGTTGAGGTCGAGTGGTTGTGGAGGCGAGGTCAGCTGATGCAGCACTCCATCACTCTCCGTGGTCAAATAGCCCTTACACAGCTTGGAGGTGTGTTGGGTAATTGTCCTGTTAAAACAAATGATAGTCCCACTAAGCGCAAATGAGATGGGATGGCTTATCGCTGCAGAATGGTGTGGTAGCCATGCTGGTTAAGTGTGCCTTGAATTCTAAATAACTCACCGTGTCACCAGAAAAGCACCATCACACCTTCTCATCCATGCTTCACGGTGGGAACATCACATGCGGAGATCATCCGTTCACCTACTCTGCGTCTCATAAAGACTCATCAGACCAAAGGACAGATTTTCACTGGTCTTAACGTCCATTGTTCATGTTTCTTGGCCCAAGCAAGTCTCTTCTTCTTATTGGTGTCCTCTAGTAGGGGTTTCTTTGCAGCAATTCGACCATGAAGGCCTGATTCATGCAGTCTCTTCTGAACAGTTGATGTTGAGATGTGTCTGTTACTTGATCTCTGTGAAGCATTTATTTGGGCTGCAATTTCTGAGGTTGGTAACTCTAATGAACTTATCCCCTGCAACAGAGGCGACTTTGGTTATAGGGCTATCTTCTGTTTACCACCCCTACCTTGTGACAACACAACTGATTGGCTCAAACACATTTAAGAAGGAAAGAAATTCAACAAATTAACTTTTAACAAGACACACCTGTTAATTTAAATGCATTCCAGGTGACTACCTCATGAAGCTGGTTCGGAGAATGCCAAAAGTGTGCAAAGCTGTCATCAAGGCAAAGGGTGGCTACTTTGAAGAAATATAATACATATTTTGATTTAACACTTTTTTTGGTTACTACATGATTCCATGTGTGTTATTTCATAGCTTTAGATGTCTTCACTATTATTCTACAATGTAGAAAATAGTACAAATAAAAAAAACTTCAATGTGTAGGTGTGTCCAAACTTTTGACTGTTACTGTATTATATTCCTTTTTTATCTGTCCATATTGTCTGTTAGTTTCCAGTATGTAGACCATATGGTTTAAGAGACAATCAATTACCTCTGCAACTCGTCCAACTATAGACTTTCTTCACAAGTACCACCGGTTTGACACCAAAACATTAGCAACAAATACACACTGACAGTCAAATAAGTGATGTAAATTAAAAGGATATTTACTGCCGAAACCCCATATTTAACACAATGGTATTAACTAAGTTGATGGTTTATATTTAGGATAATGTTTTACAACTTTGTTATTCTAGTTTTTGCATTTTAAAATCATCTTATTTAATAATTATCTGTTTTTCACATAGATGGCCAGAGATAATTACAGACACCTGTGATAATCTGAAGTGAACAAGGGCCACATACAGTGGGGCTTTTTAATGAATTTATTTGCAAATTATGGTGGAAAATAAGTATTTGGTCACGTACAATCAAGCAAGATTTCTGGCTCTCACAGACCTGTAACTTCTTCTTTAAGAGGCTCCTCTGTCCTCCACCCGTTACCTGTATTAATGGCACCTGTTTGAACTTGTTATCAGTATAAAAGACACCTGTCCACATCCTCAAACAGCCAAACTCCAAACTCCACTATGGCCAAGATCAAAGAGCTGTCAAAGGACACCAGAAACAAAATTGTAGACCTGCACCAGGCTGGGAAGACTGAATCTGCAATAGGTAAGCAGCTTGGTTTGAAGAAATCAACTGTGGGAGCAATTATTAGGAAATGGAAGACACGACCACTGATAATCTCCCTCGATCTGGGGCTCCACGCAAGATCTCACCCCGTGGGGTCAAAATGATGACAAGAACGGTGAGCAAAAATCCCAGAACCACACGGGGGGACCTAGTGAATGACCTGCAGAGAGCTGGGACCAAAGTAACAAAGCCTACCATCAGTAACACACTACGCCGCCAGGGACTCAAATCCTGCAGTGCCAGATGTGTCCCCCTGCTTAAGCCAGTACATGTCCAGGCCCGTCTGAAGTTTGCTAGAGAGCATTTGGATGATCCAGAAGAAGATTGGGAGAATGTCATATGGTCAGATGAAACCAAAATATAACTTTTTGGTAAAAACACGTTGTGTTTGGAGGACAAAGAATGCTGAGTTGCATCCAAAGAACATCATACCTACTGTGAAGCATGGGGGTGGAAACATCATGCTTTGGGGCTGTTTTTCTGCAAAGGGACCAGGACGACTGATCCGTGTAAAGGAAAGAATGAATGGGGCCATGTATCGTGAGACTTTGAGTGAAAACCTCCTTCCATCAGCAAGGGCATTGAAGATGAAACGTGGCTGGGTCTTTCAGCATGACAATGATCCCAAACACACCGCCCGGGCAAGGAAGGAGTGGCTTCGTAAGAAGCATTTCAAGGTCCTGGAGTGGCCTAGCCAGTCTCCAGATCTCAACCCCATAGAAAATCTTTGGAGGGAGTTGAAAGTCTGTGTTGCCCAGCAACAGCCCCAAAACATCACTGCTCTAGAGGAGATCTGCATGGAGGAATGGGCCAAAATACCAGCAACAGTGTGTGAAAACCTTGTGAAGACTTACAGAAAACGTTTGACCTCTGTCATTGCCAACAAAGGGTATATAACAAAGTATTGAGATAAATTTTTTGTTATTGACCAAATACTTATTTTCCACCATAATTTGCAAATAAATTCATTAAAAATCCTACAATGTGATTTTCTGGATTTTTTTTCTCATTTTGTCTGTCATAGTTGAAGTGTACCTATGATGAAAATTACAGGCCTCATCTTTTTAAGTGGGAGAACTTGCACAATTTGGTGGCTGACTAAATACTTTTTTGCCCCACTGTACATGTCTTGTGATAGATTACATTAAATCCTTGAAAGATACCACAATTCGGGTAGTTTACTGGCAAACTTCAAAAGTTTCCAGTAATGTACCATCACTTTACAACCCCAGTTGTGACGAAGATATGTGTGTCAGAAAGAGTTACGGGACTGTGATGTGCAGAAAGTCTGCTTAGCAGGGGAGGCTTGGCAAGCATATAAATCATGCAGTGTAATCACACTAATATGATAAGGCACGCTGGGGAGTCTGGCACTTATAAGGATGATAGGAGGTCCCTCCACTTATTCCTCCACTCTGTCACATCGCTATGGTCTTTCTCTGGAGCCATGCAATGCACCCTGACTTCCAGACCCGCTTTTTCATGCGTGGGAACTGTGCGCGTGCATACACACCCATTTCCTCTGTTTTATCATGAATAAGACCTGAGCAGAAGTAGCGTTACCTCAGAGAGTAGCAATTGCAGGGCTAAGGGCTAGTGCTCTCACCAGAGCCTTTATGTAATCACACATACTCTTCTCTCTCTTGCTCCTTTTCTCCATCTCTTGCGCTCTCTCTCACTCTCTCCCTCCGGCTATCTCCCTCACCCCCCACCCGCTCTCTTGTTCTCACTCGCTCTCTCGTTCTCACTCGCTCGCTCTCACATACGCTACTAACACCAATACATTTATGTAACACACACAACCTGAACTGTGAAATCGGTTGCTGTTGTGATCTTTCTCTCCTTGAATGGATGGTTAGTTAGTAGTGTTTTGGTTGTGCTGGCAAGGCTGTAGAGGAAGTGGTAGCTCTCTGGCGTTGCCCTCTTGATGTTCAGTCAACACATCCAGGGTTAGGAGAGGGAAGGGTGTGGTGTTGAGATGATTTGGCTCAGCTTTAGAAACTATGTTGAGCCCTTTGCCCTTCAGAGGGTCAACCAGATGGGTGGAAGGGAGGAAAGAGAGGAGTTAAGTGGTAGGGGGCTGGGGAAAGACCCCTGAGATGGAAACACAGAGCTGGGTTTCCGCTAATGAAATATTTACAATCCCCAGAGAGAACAAAGGCACTGCAGCCTCCTCCCCCTCTCCATTATCCCATCACATTTGTGTGTGTGTGTGTGTGTGTGTGTGTGTGTGTGTGTGTGTGTGTGTGTGTGTGTGTGTGTGTGTGTGTGTGTGTGTGTGTGTGTGTCTTACTGTGTGTAACTGTATGCCGCGGTATAATCAACATGCCCTCACTTAATAATTGAAGTGGCTGTAGTTGGAAACACCAGCCAACATGGTTTAAGTGACTGCTGGTGTGTGTGTGTGTGGCGTCCGTGCGTCCTTGCTTGCATGCATGCGTGCGTGAGTAACAAGGCCCAGCTGGCTGCTGTGGATGATGATGGAGGATCACACTCCTTTCCTTTCACATTCCAATGGGACTGTGGATCTCACATCCCACACTTCACCCTCTACACTATCATGCTAAACATGCACTGGCATGTGTGCACGAACATACACACTGACATAACACTGTTCTCTGTGCAAGCACATATATACACACTCACACACACCACTCACTGAATGTCACACCACAAATAAATATGCATTATTAATCGAAAGAGTTATATGTACTACACACAACCCACAGACTTCTTTAGGTTCATGTCACTGGTACTCACTTTGAGGTCCACTATCGAATGACAGACAGCCACAGCAGCTCTAATCTTAAACCTGTGTGCGTGCGTGCGTGCTCGGGTGTCTTGCGTGATCTTTTTTATTTTTCATCTCCGGGTTAACTGGAATGCAAAAAAGGTCAATTTACCACAACAAAGCTTCCGATAACAACCACAATTTAACCTTGGGAGTTGCCATAGCAACTCGTACATTATGGTTTTGTATTTTGTTCCCCTGTTCAGCCATTCTGAAGAGATGTGGACCTAAATGGAAAGGGTAGTGCTGCTTAAAGTGGATTGGAAAATGTAAAGCTTTTTAGATTAATAGAGTTTCTGAAATGTCAGAATCTGAATCATAAGATTGTATTCTCGCACATCAAGAAAATGACAATAATATATTTTCATAAAAGATGTGACTGAAAGTGTCTGGCTTTATAATGGATGTGGAGGAGCTCAGATTTTGTTGAGTTGTAGAGAGGTAGACTTTAAACAACCTTAGCTAGATATAGCCTGTGGAGTTAAGTTTTGAATCCTAGGGGTTGGAGTAAATACTAGACTCTGGTCATGTGTGTTGTTCTGTGTTGACTATCATCCCCAGTAAGAAGAAGGGAGGTGTAAAGTGCCAATCTCAGACTAGTTATCTGCCTGGACTTTGATCCCAGAACTCCTAAGAAAACAGTGGCAAGTGTTACTGAGTGGATTATCCTTGCTCAATAAAATTCAATGAAATATGGTTAGTTTTAATGGATACTTTGGGCAATGTATTATTAAGGGAATCTGGCAGTAAAATTGTTAAAGTGCATTCTCTTCTGGCTCCTTTTAAATAGCAGCAGAAAACTCTGAAAACTGAGGATAACTGCTTTCAACTGAATGAGTAGGCAAACACACTGTTTAGATATACTTAACTGACGAACCGACACACACACACAAATACTGCAGACAATTCATTATTTATAGGCACTATAGGCTTGAAACATTAAAGGGATACTTTGGGATGTATCTACTTCCCCAGAGTCAGATGAACTCGTGGATATCATTTTTATCTCTGCGTCAAGTGTGAAGGAAGTTAGAGGTAGTTTTGCAAACAAATGCTAACTAGCATTAGCACTATGACTGGAAGTCTACAGGAACAGCTAGAATGCTAGAAGTTCCCATAGACTTAACGCTAGTCAGCAATTGTGCTAAAGCTAGTTAGCAAATTCCTTTAAAACTGCACACAGAGACATAAAAATGGTATTCACGAGTTCATCTGACTCGGGGCTAAAGGGCATCATTGCCAAAATCCCGAAGTATCCCTTTAATGTTTCAAGCCTATAGTGGTTATAAATGATGGATTGTCTACAGTAGTTCTGTGTGTGTTAGTGCGTGTTTGTCGGTTCGTCAGTTAAGTATATCTATTTATATCTAATTCATTTGAAAGCCGTTAAAGTTTTCTGCTGACATTGAAAAGGAGCCAAAAGAGGATGCACTTTAACTATTTAACAAGGGAATCAAGAGGATAGCTTAAAATGTTAATATATATACCCCCAGTTACCGCTTTAAGTATTCAAGAAAGGAGAGATCATGTTTAACTCAGAATAGAGAAGGGAAAGAGGGGAGATGGTAAAATGGGGGGGTAAGCTTTCTGGGCACGGGGTAATATAGAAGGACAGGGCATGAAAAATGGGAGCAAGCCTGGTGAATCATATCTCATAGGGCTCCAGTGCACAAGACAACAACAATAACTTAGTCTGACAGCCAACTTCACCATGTACGGTGGTATAAACAGTTTGCTATCTTCTCCTGTGTTGCACATTGAGTTATATCTGCTTCCAGTGATACCCTTGCTGATAAGCTTGTGGTATCCAATATGTTACCAAGTATTACACTTCCTACCAAGTCCATGTACTGTTTATGAATACCTCATGGGCTCAGTACAACTGTTTGACCCTATCAAACTCAAAATGTATTCACGGATTGTTTCTGTTTTGACTGCATGGACTGTCAGTCCTTGCATCCGCAGCTCTGTCAATTAAATTGAGTGGTTGTATGTTTAGCTTGTTCTGTTCCAAACCAAGTAGTGGGGCTGCTTTTGGGCTGAAACAGACTCCAAATTGTGGCTGTAATACATTATATCTCAATATTTATTTTGTTTGGTTGCTGGTTAATCACAACGTTGATGGTTTGTTTTTGTGAAACACTCATCCTTTCTCATTTGTTTGTTCTTTGTCTCTTTCTCTCTGCACCTGCTCATTAAAAGGGTCTGCTCTCCTCTTTTACTCTGCTCTCCTTTCCTGGAAAGTAATCATGCCACTCGTTGTCAGCACTAGCTTGAAAGACTGGGCTGTTGAGGAGGGAGAGCGAGGGAGTAAGAAATGAAGTGAGCTTAAGACAGACTGAAAATGGAGAGTGCGTGTCAGAGAGAGAGAGCCTACATGAGAGAGGTAGACTGCTGGAGAAGATAGCAGCAGTGTATAGTAGAACACAGATGTGTTGTGATTCTGTGTGTACAGTGTGACTCCATCAAACACTAGTCATCGTCTGTAGGGAATCGTTCTGGTGCAGCTTGACGAGAACCGGCAGCATCGCCATCGGTAAGGAGCTGATGCAGGAACGATGGAGAACATTTAATGGTTTGTAATGGGCTATGATGGCTAACTGAACACTGGCCACGTATGGCAACCACTCCAACTAGGAGATGCCAGTCAATCTAGCAGTCTCAGTCTCCAGGCTGTTAGAATCTTGGGTAAAAGACCATGAATGCCTGCTTCAGTGTTTACTGGGACAGAGGGTTGAGTTGGAATAACTGGGTGATGTGACTTAGTAAAATAAGTATAACACTCCCTCCTCCTCTGTCACATACAGAAACCGATACAGACAACAAAGTTGCAATCTCTCTCTCTTTGAGTGCCAGTGGTTTACCCAAAGCAGACTGTCACCCTGTATCTCTGTTAAGGGTAATCCCACACACACACACCACTCTAGAAGTTACAGAACACACAAACATTATTTATTGCATTCCCAAGTACTAAACACAACACGCACACATACTTCTTGAGCCTGATGTAAAATATTCCTTCCTTCAGCCACATGAAGACGATGCTCACTGTGCCCCTCTCCCCTCTCTCTCACACACAAACATACACACAGTCTGACACCCCGGGGTAGGGTTCCAGGTCTGGTGTCAGCTCAGTGGAGATGTTGGCGGGGTGATAGTGGTGAGCTGAACAAAGGCTGATGAATCCTGCCCCTCGCTATGACCTGTCAACACGGCAGCAGCAGAACCATATCACACCGCCTCATCTCCTAGCCCTGCTCCCTCCCGGCCCACTACACCACCAATATACTGTTAACACTGTTACATGCAGACAGGGGTCCGCTGAATCGTGTGACATCACAACATACGGCTCACGGACCCCAGGCTCAGCAGAGTGGAAGGGCCGAAGATGCCTGTCTCTTCTCTCATCCTTTCCTCTTTTACTGCCTCCATTCCTCTGCTGGAGAGAGCGCAAAGAGAGAGAGGGAGACTACGAAGGTTGTCATGGTCATGTTTAATTCAGCAGCATCCCGACAGGCGCTGTCACTGTTGCAATTTATGTGTTGCTGTGGCGTTATGTTGCCTAGCACATCAGTATCAGTATTCGGCAGCGGCGGGAGAAGGCAACCTTGAGTGGAATGTAGAGAACGGGAGGAGTGTGAAGGGAGACGGTTCTTAATTACCCTACTATAGAGGAGTGTTAGTATGCACACCACATAGCACACCACCTCTCACTGGTCACACATCAAGAAAAGCCTCTTTCTCTTTTGCATCGGATGGTGCGAGGGGTGTTGAGGGAGATTACAGATCTGTTTTTCTTTGTTTGAATGACATTTTAGAGTTAGTTTTTTTCTCTCCATCTTTCTGGTGGTAGGTGAGAAATATCTTCCTATAGGAAAAATATATATGTAAAGGTTTGGTGGTTGCTGTGGGCTTGGTCCTGATTTAAATGACAGTGTAGTGTTGTTTCCCTCCTAGCCTCCACTGAAGGTGTTTGTCTGGGGAGGGGGGGTTGTGTTTTAACTTATAGGCATGGATGGACAGGCCACTGGATTTCCCAAAACACTGAAATTGCCTTCTGTCTTGTGCTATGATAAAATATAATGGGGGGAATATTAGTTCCAGGGGCTGGCAGGCTTTTATGACAGATGTTTTACAAGATGCATTAGCACCCATAAAAATGTATTAGTCATCCAACTAGCACTGTGGAGCTGTCGGGGCCCAGTAAAAGTGTCTGCCTGTTTCTCTTTCCGCTCCTGTCCCAGCTCAGTGTCAAATCAAACTTTATTTGTCACACGCGCCGATAAGTGTAGACCTTACCTTGAAATGCTTACTTACAAGCCCTTAACCAACAGTGCAGTTCAAGAGTTAACCAAATAAACAAAAGGTAAAAGTAGCACAGTAAAATAACAATAACGAGCCTATATACAGGGGGTACCGGTAACGAGTCAATGTACAGGGGTACAGGTTAGTCGAGGTCATTTGTACATGTAGGTAGAGGTGAAGTGACTATGCATAGATAATAAACAGTGAGTAGCAGCAGTGTACAAAACAAATGGATGGGGGGGTGCCAATGTAAATAGTCCGGTGGCCATTTGATTAATGGTTCAGCAGTCTTATGGCTTGGGGGTAGAAGCTGTTAAGAAGCCTTTTGGTCCTAGACTTGGCGATCCAGTACCGCTGTGCGGCAGCAGAGGAAACAGTCTATGACTTAGGTGACTGGAGTCTTTGACAATTTTGGGGGCTTTCCTCTGACACCTCCTATTATAGAGGTCCTGGATGGCAGTAAGCTTGGCCCCAGTGATGTACTGGGCCGTACGCACTACACTCTGTAGCGCCTTACGGTCAGATTCAGCGCAGTTGCCATACCAGGCGGTGATGCAACCGGTCAGGATGCGCTCGATGGTGCAGCTGTAGAACCTTTGAGGATCTGGGAACCCATGCCAAATCTTTTCAGTCTCCTGAGGGGAAATAGGTTTTGTCGTGCCCTCTTCACGACTGTCTTGGTGTGTTTGGACCATGATAGTTTGTTGGTGATGTGGACACCAAGGAATTTGAAACTCTTGCCCAGCTCCACATACGGCCCTGTCGATGTTAATGGAGGCCTGTTCGGCCTTCCTTTTCCTGTAGTCCACGATCAGCTCCTTTGTCTTGCTGACATTGAGTGAGAGGTTGTTGTCCTGGCACCACATTGCCAGGTCTCTGACCTCCTGTCCAGTCTACTGCTGCTACTGCAGGAACACACAACCACAGGGACCCGTCAACACAGCTCTATTCTATTGTATTCACTTCTTTCTATTGTATTCATCATTAGCACAGGATTGTATGCTCAAACATTAAACATGTGATATCCCCAGTGGTAAGTATTCTGGGCAAAGGTTCTAATTCTGTGTTTGTTTTTTTGAGAGGACATGTGGAACTGAGGGACAGGGAACGTTTATCAGGAGAAAAGGGTTGTGACAGCAGTATACAGGCAGGCATCAGGCAGAGAGGATGCTATAGTCTTCCTTTGTGTCCTTCAGACTTAGGCTATGTACGTGGGGATGACAGAACTTGGATGGGGAGCATTCACATAACAGAAGACTTAGCCGGGCTGTCTCTTCTCCGTCACACTCTCTCTCTTTCTCTCTCTTTTAATCTCTCCTTCTTTTCTTCCTCTGCTGCCATATGGTCTTCTACCATCTCTCCATCTCTGATGAAGGGAGAGAATGGGGAAAAGTCCTTTCCATGACATCGCTCAGAGACACAGCACACACAGACACAGCATTCCAAAGCATTCCCCGGACAGCTTGCTTCGGCACCTGGGCAATTTTCCTTTCTTTCCCCCATGGTGGCGGCGACAGTAGTCCACCGTTAGGGAGGGAGATGAGGGCGGGACGCAGCTGTGCCAGTCTGCCAAGTGTGTTCGTGGGAGCGTGGGCACCGTGACCAGTCACTCTTCATAATGGCCCAGCCTGGAACGACTCCCATACATCACATGGGACAGATATGCAAATAAAACCAGGGGGAGTCCACCTCTAGCAGAGCCCACTTCTAGTAGAGCAGGATTGATGGCTCCGGGAGGAGGGGGGGAAGAGTGTAGGGATAGGGAAGGGTTTCACTGTTATTTATACCCTGTTAGCTATTGATATGGTTTCTCAGCACACTTGAGGTGTTGTTCAATAGAGGGATAGATAAAAGTTTATCTGGCTCTAAATAGTTTTTCTCTTTGCTGTCCTTGACGCTCCAGCTTTTTGAAGGGAAGTTTAAGGTATATTTAGAGCAGTGGTGAAGAAAGAGGCTTTTTAAACTGAGAGGAAAATAAACCTTGTTTCAAGAAGCTGGAGAGAAATGACAAAGGTTCCTCCAAACTCTGCTCTCCTCTGAGGAAATGTCAGAGTATACCACAGAAAGATACAAATACCTATTCCAGGGGTGGAGCCCACACAAAACTCAAATTCAGGCGTGGCCAACCCTCCTCCTGGAGCACTGACTGGGTACGAAGGATTTTGTTCCAGCCCTTCTCCGAATCACCTGATTCAGTAAATCAAAGTCCATCCCTGCTCTAATTCAATAATTCTACCACCCCCTCGTCACTCCGAAGGACTTTTTCTCCATTCAACCACATTCTAGAGCTTATAATTTTAGCAATGTTCCGGAATGCAGTGTGATCGTAGTGTGACAGCTCAGCAGTTCCATAAGAATGGCTTGTCCAAGCTGATTAGAGCCTCTACTCTGTTACCCTCTGACACATGGTGGAACTCTATACTCTACAGTCACTACTGCACCCCAAATGTCACCATGTTCCTTACATAGTGCGCTACTTTTGACCAGAGCCCTGGTCAAAAGTAGTGGACTATATAGGGAATAGGCTGCCATTTGGGACACAGCCTATACTGTCATCGTCTGAGAGCTAGTTAGTAGTGCAGTACCATACCGCTTCAGGCCCTGTTCTCATATGCAGTCCCAATGAAACCGATGACCAAATGGCATTGCAGCACTATGGGGACAGTCTTTATAGTGCATTGTAAACAGAGAGGGCTTCAGCACCAAGACCTTGGTTGTTATGGGTCCCTCCTTCACTTCCTCATTTCCAGGCTGTCTAGTGTGTTCTGCAGGCTGCAGAACACACTGCCGGGGATCCCGGCACATTGTCCTGCATTATACTACAGCATTACTGGAGGCACTGATATGCTCCATTTCTCCATTTGGCCCCAAATAGAACTATGGTGGAGAATGAAACGAATATCGTCTGCCTTTCAGGCCTGATCCATCACTTCCATTAGAGATGATTGTTCTCTCCCCTATCTCTCTCTCTGTCTCTCGGCAAGGCCAGATGGCTATTGGCAAGTTCGGCATGGTGGCAGCACTTTTTACTTTACTCTACATTAATGAACGATACATTCTCAGTAACTTCTGTCATGCCAACACTTCTGATGGCATCCAGCACTTCGGATTTGGAAGGAATGTTATATACCAAAACGATCATCCAAGGCCAGTCTGAAATCTCAAATTAATGGAGATCTTATAATAACTCTATGCCTTCTCTTATCAGGTTATATACATCAATGCCTCAGTTTAACATGAACACAAACGGCCTATGCAGTCATGCACCTCCTGCAAACATTGGGTTATAGTAACAGCAAAGCTCTGGTATGTTTGGAATACGCGCAGTGGATTCATCTAAAATACAGCGATCCTAGCTTTGGGCATGGGCTCAATGAAACTTACCTTTGCTGTCAGTGTACTGTACCCACCAGGGTTTGTGAAACAGTGCAAAGTACGATTTACTTAATATTGGTGTCTGATAAATCCAAAATATTGCAGAGTAATAGTAATAGTCTATGGAATCAGTGATCATTTTATTACATTTTGCACAAGGAGGGTTTTTCAAGATATTGTTGGGTGTCACAAAACTATTTGAATCAAATGAACTAAAAATATACCATGTTGAAATATTTAGGGCGCAAGAGCGTAAAATTGTCTGGGCATCTGTGCTGGATAGTGTAGGGGTAGACAGTGCCTGGGAAGCCTTTAAATGTAGATTCCTTAAGGTGGTGAATATGATGGTTCCCATTAGATGGGTCAGAGTAAAGCTGAGATCTATTCCTTGGTTTAATCATGAGATTCTAGAATCTATTAAAGCAAGGAAAAAGGAACTCTCAAGAGCAGCCTGATTTTGTCCTATATAAACGTAACAGAAATCTAGCACAGAGCAGGATGGATGAAGCTAAGAGGGGTTAATTTGCTGATAAAATCATTGAGAACAAAAATGACCCTAAAAAGTTTTAGAAATAATTTAAGGAACTAGGCTGTAGTACTACCAAAAACAAACTAAACAGTATTGGACTGAACATCAGGGGGGAGATGGTATATGAAAAAGCAGAGGATGCCAATGAATTCAACTCTTTATTTACATCTGTTGCCAGCAAGCTGATCACCAATTCTGGTTTGTATGGAAACACCCAAGTCAAGAAGTATTATGCAGAGTTAGGGGTTCAGCTAAAATGTTTTTATTTTGCAAAGGTAGCAACAACCAAAGTAGCCTGTATGCTAGCAGAGCTTAAATGCTCCAAAGCCACAGGCCTGGATAATATTCCTGCAAGGTTTCTTAGAGATTCTGCTGAGCAAATTTCCCCTTGTATTACGCATATCATTAATCTCTCTTGAACAAGGCATCTTTCCTAGGGACATGTAACACACTAAAGTTATACCTCTGTATAGGAAGGGGATCAAGTCTCACCCTGGGAACTATAGGCCTGTATCTATCCTCAGTATACCATCAAAGATCCTGGAGAGAGTTGAACATGAGATATTTATAAATGTTTAAAAAAAGCTAAGTCTAATGTATGATTTTCAGTCATGGTTTAAAAAAAACCTATTACACTGATTCAATTTGACTTTACTTGACTGACTACATCAGGAAAGATTTTGATGAGGGAAAACTCTGGATTGGTACTGCTTGACCTACAGAAGGCCTTTGATACAGTTAACTACTGTCTAATTTCCAAACTGAAGGCACTGGGGTTAATCAGTATCCCTCTAGGCTGGGTAAAGTCCTAGTTGTCTTATAGGGAGCAAGTGGATAGAGGTTAATGGTTCACCGTCTCAGGCAAAAACCTCTACTGTTTTTACTGTATATAAACGATATGAAATATGCTTGTTCTTTCCATCTTTTCCTTTTATGCGGATGGCTCTACACTTCTGGTGTCTCAAAAAAGTAAAACTTTGTTGGAGAGGATAGTTTGCACAGAGCTTACTAACATTAGCTTATTATCTCCAAGCCAATTGCTATCTCTGCACTTAGGTAAAACTGAGGCCATTACTTTTGGATCCAGACCTAAATTGTGTAGGTCCTCTGAAGTCAGAGTGGAGTTAGGGGGTGAGGTGCTGACTACAAAAACCTCTGTTAGTTACTTGGAATGCATCCTTGATTGAAGTTTGGGAGGTGGGAGCATGGCCACTAAAGTGCTCGGAAAGGTTCATGCCTGGACTACGTTTGTGGCTAGAATGTCCAAGCTGCTTGATAAGGACTCCATGAGAGTGCTAGCCACTACCCTCATTCAATGCCGTTTTGACTACGCTAGTACTTCCTGGTTTGGGAGCTTATCTAAGCTTCTGAAGGGGAAGCTCCAGATAGTTCAGAATAAGCTGATCAGGGTAGTATTGAAGATGAGTCCACATACTTACATAGGCAGGAGCTGCTTTCAGGAACTCAACTGGCTGCCTGTTGAAGCTAGGGTGTCCCAGATTTAGACTGGGTTTGGTTTACAGGAGAATGTATGGTTCTGCGCCCAGATATCTAACTGATTACTTTCCCCATGTTAGGGATGCACACAATCACAGCACCAGATCAGGTGTTGCTGATGTGTGCTTATACAGGTTCAAGAGTAATGCTGGGAAAGGTACTTTCTTGTATACTGGAACCTCAGAGTAGAATGTGTTGCTCTGCCCATAAAAACGATGTCCTCTCTGGGCAGCTTTAAAAATACAGTTAACAGTTTGATGTGCTCTGTTTGAATGTACCTTACGATCCAACTGCAATGATGAAATGTTTTCTTCTTTGTTTTTATGTTTTATTATCTCGCTGTCAAACTGTGCGCAGCCGTGTTGGATCTTGCCTAGTCATCTTGTCTCAAGAGGACCACAATGAAAATAAGTCCCAGACTTTGTGTGTTATCCTCCGTGATTTTACTCATGTGCATGTATGGCTTTTCAAGTTTCAGGTGTGCCGTTTTTTTTAAATGGTCGAATGAATAAACTAAACCTCTCTCTCCCTCCGGCTCCTCTTTCTATACCTTGCCCTCCACTTTTGTTTTTTTTCTTCTCTCTCCTCTCTTCTCTAGGATGCTATTTAAGAAATGAATGAAGGTGGACTAATAGGACTTTAACGACTCTGAAGGAGATATAGGAGGCAGGCGCCGGCTGATCCAGGATGTGCTGAATGCTCTCTAATTGTTTATCAATCTATTTACATCTCTGTGAAAATTGGCTTTATGGGGGAATTATCAGCCACGTGATGCCGCGCTACACTAACAGCCCTCCCCGGAGCACAGAGCCGCCAAATTAAATTTCACACTACTAATTAATGAGAGATTTTATTTCTGCGGCCTACGCAGGCGGCGGAGACAGTGTTGCTCAATGCAACTCCCCTCAATTAGGCTAATTCCTCAATTTTCCCTGTGGCAACAAGTGATTGTAAAAGCACTAAATGAGCCTGTGTCAGATTGACTCTTTACAATAGTTAATGCTCTTATCAGAATGGCTCTTTGTTAATTCCTGTAAACGAGTAAGGCAGGTGCGTACGTTGTCGGACACGCACAGGAAATTGGCTCTGGGTGGATAAGTGTTCATACCGGCTGCAAAACTGCTGCTAACTCGCATCTCCTCAATGATTATTCTATTGGATAAACATCAACGCTTGTTTTAATTCCACATCACTGACCTTGTGTGTTCCAGAGTTGTGGTTCAGAGCCGGTAGCACACAGAGGTATTTTCAGGCTAATGTATGCTACACTTCACATGGTGGGGGGATTGCATGGATTTCTTCTGGTGAGTGGGTGGTAGTATCCAGTGAATTTCATAATGTACATTTTTACATAATGGCATGTATGAAGATGAGCTGGAATCAGGGTGGCTGGAGGCTGTGGATCAGTAAGCTAATGAGATGGATTCATCTCCAACTGCACTGAGCAGCATTTTGCTCACATCAATCACATGCAATGTAAACTAAAGGTCATATCCTATGCTCCTCTGCCTGTAGCATCACACTTCTCCCATTGGTGTACACTATTGCTGTACCCTTGACAGTACTGTATAAATATATGTATGGATACGGATGAGAGGGAATAGAGTGTCTATCTGGCTGTGGGCTGAGATTACAGAATGGTTAGTACATAGAATGGTAGGTGTGTGCGTCACATGACAGGCTTCTCCATAGACTCAGGACATGATTGGTGGCTAGATAGCTTTTGCGTTCACTTTCTCTACTGCAACTTAGGGTTGAGGTAGCTCTATCAAAGGAATTGTTTTCAAGAATGTTCTGGGAATTATGTCAGGCATCACTGAATGGTTTGCGATGATATCTCTTTTCTCATGGAAAAATATCCCTCTACTCTTGTTATTTTTCCCTCTGCGGCTTTGTTTCACAGCTTTATTAGCCCGTCTGTTCACTCTTTGTCTCTATTTTAGTGTGAATGCTTGTGTGTGGGCTGGTGTGAAGTGAAGAGGAGTGAGATGATGTGTGGGTGGATGGGCGTGAAGGCGTTCACTCCCTCTCAGGGGTAGCTTGCATCACCAAGCCGCTCCAGTTTATAATACACTCCAATATCAATAACAGCTTTTTATAGAAATAATATCTACCCTTATCCAGCATACTGAATCGCTATTGACAGCTCTTATCTAGAGGCGCTGTGGTGAAAGCATACATTTACAAAATCCTCTCTCACCCTTTCAACCTATGAAACGCTATGCGCTGACAAACACACAATCTCCCATTTACATAATAGTAGTTCCTCCTGCTTCCTCTGAATCACTCTGACAGAGAATCCATTTCCTCCTCGAGCTTCATGTGAAGCACTGATACAGTATATCTTTGTCTTCCTCTCTGCCTTTCCATCTCTCTCTTTCCCTTATTCCCTACCCTCCCTCCAACGCCTCCTTCCACTCTGCATTTCCCCTCATCACACTCCATCCCCAGCTCAGATTCTCTGTGGCAGGATGATTGCAGTACAAAGTGCTGGGGGATGGCACAGGGTCTCCCAGGGACAGGTGGATGAGCAGGGGCCATTTCTAAATTACACATTTCACACATAGCAGATGTCAGATGGAAGAGGACAGATCTATTGACATTAACCATGAGACGGAGAGAGTGGGATGGAGAGAGGGAGATGGGGATAGAGAGACCGAGCGAGCGAGGCAGACATGGAGATGGAGAGAGGATGGAGAGGGAAAGAGGAAGAGCGCTAAATAAAGAGAATGAGAGACAGAGAGAGGAGGAAAGGGATGTAGTGCCTCGCAGGACAATGGCCAATTAGGCCCAGTGGAGTGTTCACTCTGCTATGTCAAATTACCCATCATAGTCCTGGTTCCATCTTCCACAACGGACTGCCATCTGGACTGACTCTCTCTCTTTTGTTCTCTTGCTCACTCTCTCTTTCTTCTCTCATTCTTTTGCTAATAACCCTCAACTCAATCTTCATCACTCATACTCCCTCTCATCCTCTCTTCATCCCTTTCTCCCTCCTATATCACTCCCCCATCTACTTCTCGATTGGTCCATGTCTCAGAGCTGTGTGCGATGTTAAATCATCCTGGAGAAGATTCAAGTTTTACTTCATTAAGTAGTGGCAGAGTGCAGTGCTTACTGGAGAGCCAGGGTAAGAGACTGTCCTGGAGGCCCTATCGATAACCATTAAGGATCCTCTCTCATTACAGCCCCCTTCCCTCACAGGCCCCCAGGGGTCTGAGAAATGGGCCTCTCTCCCTAGCTAATGTGATTGAGTAGTAGGTCCAGGCGGCATCACCGCTGTTTGGAAATGCAAATGGGGGATATTTATTTACCACTTGGATGACTGGCATGAGTGTCTCTGCTCTGGTGAAGTGCTCACTCCGACAACCTCTATGCTTAACCAGGAAATACCTACGTTACTTCCCTGTCCCCTCCTCATCAGCCTCTCCTCTGTCTCTCCACTACTCCCGCTTTCCCCCAGTCACCTTCAAGCACTAAAGTACTTCTAAATCAGTAGGGACCTCGCCCCCTACCCCTGCCCCCCCCCCCCCCACACACATTGAGCCTATCCAGAGTACCGCAGTCTGATTATGCACAGAGCAGTAATGCTAGATTGACGCGGCAAGGCTGGAGCCTGATGGGCGCATTTCCGGATGATGACTTAGAAGCCCTGCAATTTCTCTGCCAAGAGCAGGGAATCAAACTTAATCAGGCCACAGCTCCCCTCCTTCCCTCTCTCCTTTCCTCTCTGTCTGTCTCTATAGGCCTCAGCAACCCAGCCCCCCCAAAAAAAATTAAGAACAAAGTCAGCAACACCGTGCTTGATCCTACCCCCTGTTCCTCGCGGGGAGAACAAAGTTTTCCAAAATGAGCAATTGGTTCATTTTAAGAGGGAGGGTGAGACATTTCCAATTTACACAGTCAGTGGATGTTAGTAAGATTCAGAGACTTTTTGAAAACTTTTCCCCCAGAGCACGCTCTTTTTCTCACATACACATTTGTCTCTCGCACACATACACATGTGATCCCATCCATTGAGACCCCATCTATGCATCCATCACCCAGGGGTCTCAGAACTCTCCCGACCCCAGACAGTGAGCCCCGCGTTGGGCTTTTCAGCTCAACGTGCCCCCTATCCGCGGGCCACGATCACAGGCAAAGGGACGAAAAACGTATCAATGCTAATCAATAATGCATGGACTGCATTAGTCCTCAGTAAGACGGTACTTAAGATGGAGGGAGTGGGTGGTGGTGGTGGTGAAGGGAAAGGGAGAAAGAGAGCGACCAAGAGGTGTTGGAGGAGAGGTGTTGGAGGAGAGGTGTTGGAGGAGAGGTGTGTACAAGCTTGTGCACGTTTACAGAAAGAGAGAGAGGTAAAAGCAGAGAGCAGGAATCTAACCTTGTAGGGAATATTTCTCCCCTCATCCTGACATTTTGTTCCTTATTAACGCTATCCCTGTTCTCTCTCTTGACGTACTGCCCTGTCTCCTGCGGGTGAAATAAATAAGTTATTACGTCCAAGGGCTGAGCCAGGACTATTGCAATAGAAATAGTTAATTTCCCACCGTAGGGGAGCCATGTGAATATATGTATAATTACATTTTCATATCAAACAGCAGGGAGACTTTTTGGTTGACTGGAGATGAAAGATGAAATTGCCTTACACAAATAAGACTTTCTGAGTTACTCCCAAAACACGGCTTCTCCTCCTCATGTCAGGCATGGGGGAACAGTGTCACTGTGTGTGTGTGTTCGCCAACCTCTCTCTTCTCTCTATGACTTGCTCTCACTCTGAGAAAAGGCGTTTAGAGTATAACAGCCATCAGAGGTGCGAAGGTGTATACTTTCACACTGACTTTGTTGAGGAAAAATATAAAGACAACAACTTGGCCTAAAAGACATAACATAGTAAACAGTTACATAAGACAGAAGGTTACATCAAAAAAAACGAAAGGAAGGTGGGCGTATAACGTGAAGATCTAGCAACCCAAAGGTTGAATGACATTATGGACAACTTTAGCATTTTTACTAATTAGCTACTAAGCAACTACTTAGCATGTTAGCTAACCCTAGCCTAGCTAATGTTAGCCATCTAGCTAATGTTAGCCACAACAAATTGCAAATGTATTATTTATCACATATTGTACGATTTGAAATTCGTTAGATATAGTACGAAATGAGTGATGAACATCCACAAATTAGGATGAAGAGAAGTGGTGGGTGGGATTGTGTACTTGCAGGTGTGTGTGTTCTGCTCTTTGAGGTGCCATGATAGCTGCCTGCCTGCTTCCTATTCATGGATGTGCTGCTCTGTTGCCTGAGGCCGCACCACAGTCTGAGGGGAGCAAGAGAGGGAGGAGGATAGGGGGAAAGGCCAAATATCTGGGTTGTTAAAGGAGGAGAGAACAAAGTAGTAGCCTCTGAGGAGGTCCTAGAGGTAGGAGAGGGCTGTTGGCTTGTTAAAGGAGGAGAGAACAAAGTTGTAGCCTCTGAGGAGGTCCTAGAGGCAGGATAGGGCTGTTGGGTTGTTAAAGGAGGAGAGAACAGAGTTGTAGCCTCTGAGGAGGTCCTAGAGGCAGGAGAGGGATGTTGGGTTGTTAAAGGAGGAGAGAACAGAGTTGTAGCCTCTGAGGAGGTCCTAGAGGCAGGAGAGGGATGTTTGAATTCAGACAAAGTGAGATCCAGCAGAGATGTGGTCTTTGGGAGGAGATCAGGGGGTGAGTAGAGTGAGATGGGAGAATGGTTAGAAGTACAGAGAAAGTTTAGTTAGCAGAGTGGGGAGTTGGAGTAGGAAGTGGGCAGAAGGAAGAGAGGGAAGGATATAGAAGGAAAGAGAGGAGAATGAGTGTGCAGACATGAGGAGGAAGAAATTAGGAGGAGACTGTCTGTTTCTTGGCTTCTCTCTCTCTCTCTCTCTCGGAGGAGGAAAGAGGAGGAATGAGAGGAGTAGGATGAGAGGAGGAGAGAGAAGTATTTTTTTCCTGTCCCTTCCCGTCCCTTCTCTTCTCTCTCTGAGAGGAGGGCTGTTCTGTCAGCCTGTCACCCTCAGAAGGTTGTCCAATTAGGGGATATGATTAGTGTAGCCTGTCCCCGGTGGAATGGAATCTATCACACTGTCTCTGATTGCAATAGGCTCCACCAATTTGGCAATCACTTTACCTGCGTCACTCGACAGCTACTAAGTAGAATAAAGCATTTCTACTTAACATCTCAAAATAATACAAGCTAAGACTTTTGATTGGTGACATGTACTGTAGTGTTTGTGCATGTACCCGCAAATGTGTCTGTTTTTTGGGTCCTCACAAGGATAGTAAAACAAGGAAAATTTGGACAAGTGGGGACATTTCACTGGTCCCCACAAAGAAAAGGGCATTTTAGGCTTAGTGGTTAGGGTTACAATTAGTTAGGTTTAGGGTTTGAGTTAGGTTTAGGGTTCGGGTTCGGGGTTAAGGTTAGGTTAGGGATAGGGGTCAGGGAAAATTGGATTTTGAATGGGAGTCAATTGTTTGGTGCCCACAAGGATAGTAAAACAAATGTTTGATTGTGTGTGTGTGGCAGAGAGAGTGACAGAAAGAAAGAAAGAAAGAAAGAAAGAAAGAAAGAAAGAAAGAAAGAAAGAAAGAAAGAAAGAAAGAAAGAAAGAAAGAAAGAAAGAAAGAAAGAAAGAAAGAAAGAAAGAAAGAAAGAAAGAGGAAAAAAAAGATGTTCCTCTCACCAGATCTTCTTGTGTGTCTCGTTCCTTCAGACTCCCAGAGCCGAGACGAGACCCTCAGGACCCCAGGGACTATGGAGAGGGTGGGTCCAGATCCTCAATGGGACACGCCCCTTGACACCAGCTGCCCAATCACAGATCACTTCCCACTCCTCTCTTTCCTCCTACTTCTGTCCAGGAGACCAACAAAACAGAGATTCTCCTCTCCATGTCTGACGAAAATGGAGTGAGAATGAAGAAGGCTGTAACAAAATGGATGGCTCTTTCTTTCTGCTTTCAGAACTTTTAAAACTCTACTAAGTCTTTTTTAAATTGAGGTTCATGAGTCGATTGCAATCTATTACCATCAGGCAAAATTTTCACACTCAATCAGATCCTTGTCTGGTGAGCTGTGCTCAGTGAGGAGTGTAGGTAGAAAAGCTGAGGACCTGCTAAAACCCAGCAGATGTCAGGATTGGATCATGAAATTCTGAATGTGACACGCTGTGCTTTACATTAATTTCTTCTATGTAATGACAAGCAGCATTGACCAAAAAAAAGCCAAGCAAAATAAGTTGACAGAACACCTTAGATCAGAGGAGGAAAATAGAATGTACAGGACAAGGTGGGTGTTCCTGTTTTATACTCTGAAGGGAAATATATCACAAGTGTCTTAAATCTGCCTTGACATATAAACACAACCTAGTACTTACTAACTGCTCTCCTCTTCTCTTGTTTGTCCTCACCTTCAAATTCTCTCCCCTCCTTCCTCTTGTGTTTGTCAGATTCATCATCAGATGATGCGTTGGCACATATTGATTTCTGAGAGCTGCTGCGTACATGTTACGGGGAATCGAAGTGTATTTTGCCTGTATGTAATAGCTCTCTGTGCAGTGTCAGCGTTCTCTGTAATACCATGCCTCATTACCCGAGACAATCTGCAGTGTACAACAGACAGTGCAGTCCTGACTCCTGACGACTAACTGCACACAGTACTTTGTACTTTCCATCATGTCATTCAATAATCACACACAGAAGTTTTTTTTTTTTGATGCGGTCTATTTTGTCTTAAAGGAGAAAGTAACCTTTAACCTAATCAATATGATTTGGGTTGTGACCAGGACCAAGCCCTTCCCAACGGATCATGTTATTTTGTAGCAGTCATGAAATGATTAATAGAAATATATATAATCATTTCATGACTGCAAAATAAGTTTTATATATATATATATATATATATAATATATATATATATATATATATATATATATATACTACATGACCAAAAGTATGTGGATACCTGCTCGTCGAACATCTCATTCCAAAATCATGGGCATTAATATGGAGTTGATCCCCCTTTGCTGCTATAACACCCTCCACTCTTCTGGTGTTGTAACATTGCTGCGGGATTTGCTTCCATTCAGCCACAATAGAATTAGTGAGGTCGGGCACTGATGTTGGGCGATTAGGCCTGGCTCGCAGTTGGCGTTCCAATTCATCCCAAAGGTGTTTGACGGGATTGAGATCAGGACTGTGCAGGCAAGTTCTTC